>NC_056746.1:1476339130-1476381630 GCF_019279795.1 Protopterus annectens
CATGGTCACTTAGTGGGGGATGCTGGCTATGCGCTGGAGCCATGGCTGATGACACCCATCAGAAACGCACACACACCTGAACAGGAACGCCATAATGAGGCACATGCACAAACACGAAATGTAATTGAGCATGTGTTTGGGTTGCTCAAGTCATGGTTCCAGTGCCTGGACACATCTGGTGGAGCCTTGCAATACTCACTAACTACATGTACCCAAATTGTCATGGTATGTGCTATGCTACAAAATATGATTCTGCGAAAACAGCTGCAGCAGGACCAGCATAGGCCTGGGCCAAACAGCCACCCACCATTGCCAAGGCCATCACAGGCAGAGCGTGACTCAGAGGAGGAACAACCTGAGCCTGCCCCAGTAGGCAGAAAGAGGCGTGCCCAGTATGCCTTGGCCTTGGCAAAGAGGCAACACATAGCACATACACTGGCTCAGTAGGAACCCTGGAAATGATACCTCTCTCTCTGACTCCCACATATAGTGAAAGGGATGCCTAAGTTGACACAACCTGCTTTCAAACATGCGCAGGGAGTGTAGTATGTGCATCCGACATAGGCAGCCCTACAGCACCACCTGAGGCATGATGGCCATGTGTTAAGCAATGTAAGGTAGTGCTAAACAGAATTTACCACCATGTAGTATATGCAAACTTGATGACCTTGAGTATCATCCTACCCTCACCAAACATAATGCCACAATATGAAGTCAAGATGATCAATTACAACAATTGGCTTAAGTATTGGTGTCAGTGAAAGGGGATCCAATGCCTGTCAGCCTGGGATGACATACTCGACAAGACATGATGCCTCGCTAGGGATGGCTTTCACCTGTCACCTGTGACCTTTTGGATATTGCCAAAGGCTCTTGTCACCCCATAGTACCTTAGGTAAGGCTCAAAAGACAAACCCACCTCCATAGGTATCACAAGGGATAAGAAACTAGAAGTAATGCCACTCAATGCCAGAAGTCTAAACTGCAAGATGCATGCACTCCAAACTCTCCTCAGCATGGAGAATGTTGATATCTATGCAGTAACAGAAACCTGGTTCAAGGCTCCCAAGAGCACCCTAGCACTAACAGGTTACACCTCATACCATGCTTAACAGCCGCAAAACATGGAACAAACTACAAAAGGAGGGTGAGTATCAATATTTGTCAAAGATACCCATACCCCCAGGTTGGTGGCACAGCATGAAGCATCAGAGACTATCCATGTGCAACTAACAGTGGGTAAAACCACCTTCCAGTTCATAGCCACACTTGGAACCATACTTGGCTGACTGGAGAACACATGAAAATATGAAGGTCTCCCCAAACACCATTATATTGGACGACTTCAACTACCCAAACATAGACTGGGAGCGTTACTCTAGCTGCAACACCTTAGTCCAAGGGTTCATAGAATTTATAACTTTAAATGCTATGGAACAACTTGCTACCACTCCCACAAGAGGGGAAAACATAGTGGACCTGATCATCACCAACATGGGGACTCTATGCCCAAGACCAGACATGCTTTCCCTCACTGGTAAGATCAGACCAGAGTAATCTCACTGGATATTCACATCCCAACCCCAGCGCATGGCCAGAAAACCACAGTGAAAAATTTCACTAAAGCAAATGTCACACTCCTCAAAACCAAGGTGAATCCTTCACAGCCCCTGTGCCTGTGGAAAATACGGCCCAGATCTCAGAACCCTTTATAAACGTATTCTATGAACACCTTCAGGAATGCATAGATCATGCAATCCCAAATAAAACCAAGATCCAATCCTCCAAAGGCAGGCATCCTGTCTGGTGGACCCCAGCCATAAAAAAACATACAATACAAGGAGGAAACTACTATATGATAGAGCAAAATCCCAAAAAGGGAAGGCATCTCTGATCAGTATTATTGAAAAACTACGGCCACACATAAAATCATTTAAGGCCATCATTGAGATAAAAATTGTACAGGACACTAAGGATAATTACAAGACTTTCTTTAGTTATGGTAGGAACCTGGGTGGGAATTCCCAGATATGCTCAGAATTAGTCCAAAATGACAAACAATACACCAAACTCACAGACATTGCCAACATCCGAGCTGACAGGTTCAGTGCAAACTTCTCCCCCCTCCCCACCAAAAGGGCAAATATCTATCCCAGCAGAGCGCTGGCCCCCTGACATCTCAGATGCCCAGGTAACAGCCAGCCTCTCCAAAGCAAATCACACAGCATCAATGGGAGCAGACAGTGTCCTGGGCTGTGTCCAACATGAACCCCAAGAAGAATTGAACACAAACATAAAACCAATGTTCAGTCTTAGCCTTACCACAGGATTTGTACCCAAAGAGCAGTGTACAGCAACAGTGGTCCCTCTCCACAAAGGTGGTGCCTCAATGGATACTGCAAACTATTGGCCCAGAATCCTGACTAGCTTGGTCTGCAAAGCTATGGAAAGGATCATCATGGACCTCAGAAATAAATATATTGGGGACCTACAGACACTGGATCCTACCCAGTTTGGCTTTGTTAAGGGCAGATCCTGCCTCTTAAACCTGGTTGAGTATTTTGAAACAGTCACCAAGGCCATTGACGAGGGGAAGGTGGTCCACACAGCCTACCTGGACCTTGCAAAAGCCTTCCATACAATGCCCCACTTGGTCATTATAGATAAGCTCACCAGCTTCAATATAAACCCCTATGTCACTAGATGGGTTGCAAACTGGCTCAAGGACAGAACCCACATTGTCAGAAATGCTGGAGCCATGCCAGACCCCAAACCAGCTACAAGTGGCATCCCACAAGGCTCAGTCCTGGGACCTCCCTTGTTTGATATTTATTTCTCGGAGGTACAGGCCAACACAGAAGGACTGTGGCTGAACAAGTTTGCAGATGACTGCAAACTGGGCGCCATAATCAACCCTCCAGCTGACACAAGCAACCTACAAAAGGGCCTCATAGAAACAGACAACTGGTGCCAGAGCCATGTCCTCAAGCTAAACGCAAAAAAGTGTATAGTCATCCCCTTTGGCAAAAACTAAGTGCCCAGAAATTACCACATAGGTGGTAACCCATTAAGTATGGAAGAAGTGATAAGGGACCTGGGGACCCAAGCTGATAGCAATCTCTCATTTGACAACCATGTGGCCAAAGTGTTTAGAAAAACATTTCATATAGCCCACCTAATCATGAAGGTATTCACATCTAGATCAGGGGAGGTCATCATGCCTCTTTACTCATCCCTCATCAGGCCCATAATTGAGTACAATGCCCCTTGTGGGATGTACCTTATCAGACATCTGCAGCAGCTGGAAAGACCACAAAAGTACCTCACCAGGAGGATCAAAGGGCTCAAATACATGCCATTTTCTGCCTGGTTAAAGAAACTGCAGCTCCACTCAGTGGCATACCGCCTGCCCAGAGGTGATCTGTGCCTGATGTATAAAGCCATGTCCAACCTGGAATCAATGGACATGCTGCACCTTGGAAAATCTGAATCCCATCAAGCTATGTACTCAAGAGACCTGAACCTCAGGACTGAAATTAATAGGACATGCTGGAGTGACAGATTCATAACCCAGAGGCTCCCTCCACTCTTGAGTAAACTCCCACTCCAGGTTAGCCAGAGTCCCTCATTGACTCTCTTCAAGAGTAATCTGGATGAGTGGATGGGAGATTGTAGGTTTACCCTGGGTATCACTTCTATGTCACTATTAGACAGAGGCACAGTATACTAACCTTGAAAAATGTCATGGCAAACTCCACTTAAAATGTGTGCTGAAAGCCAAACACACTCTGGCTAGGATTATAAATGCCCTAGGGCAGATAGCCTAGTATGAACCTATGAACATAATCACACACACCAACTAGTACAACTGTGGTCAATATGGAGTAATGTTTGGCAATGTCCACCCAAGTTGGTGAATACACAGCAATGTTGGACAAGCCTGGTTTAAGCAGGCCATAGCTGAACAAAATGCAACATGCTCATAGTTGCCCAACTGGCCCTTAACCAGTCTGGTCTGCTCAGTATGGACTCAAACCCATGATACTGTGCACCATAGTGAAAGTACTGAACCAGTACACCATGACAGTATTGCAGTGTTCAGCCACTATGAAAGAATGCTGACAAGTCTTTGCAAACTATCCCATGGAAACCCTGCAGGCACAGCACAATCCCTGTTGAGTTATGACACAAAGGAGTCTGGCAGTAAGAACACAACATGACTTCCAACACACACAGTATAAATGTCAATATTGGCCATGTTCACACACAGCCACAAATGTAGTGGACTTCAGATCACAACATATGGAAAGGTCACACTGGGCATGCTCACACACTTGGATAAATGAGACATATGTCTGGCAACAAACCATGGAAAGCCTGAACTGGGCATGCTCACACACTTAGGCCATGTCTGAGTATAGCAGTCGGCCACACATATCTGGCAGTTGTATGTGTTAAGCCAGGAACCTCCCACAATCCAGCAATCTGCCCTCTGCACACAGTTAAATGACAACAGACACATATATTAATATACTGGAACCCTGCCATGATCAAACATGTTACACAGATACACAAGTTGTTCATAGAAACTGGGAAAGCTACGGCAATAAAGACCTGCAAACAGTATCAGCAACAAATATTGTGCATCCCCAACATAAACATAGGTGCAGAGGTTGATGCTAGGCTGTTTGCCCTAGGGAATTCATAAGCCTAGGCAGAGTGTATTTGGCGTCCGCCTCCCCAGTAGAGTAGCCTACTGTGCCTCTGTAAAGTAGGTCACAGAAGGCACCCTTTAAGGCTAGTTTGCTGTGCCTCTGTCAAGCAGGGACACAATGGAGATCCCAGGGGTGAATATACAATTTCCCATCCATGCGGCTGTATTTTGCTGGAAGAGGGTTGGCGAGGGGCTATGTCTAACTTTAATTGGGATTCACTTCCAGAGTGAGGGGAGACTCTGGGTAATGAATCTGTCCCTGCAGCATGTCCTGTTTAGTTTTGTGCTGAGGTTTAAGTCCCTGGAGTGTGTAGCTCTAAGGGTCTTGATGTTATGAGGTGGAGCATGTCCATTACTTCTGGGTTTGACATGGCTGTGTACGTCAGGCATAGATTACCTCTGAGTAGGCATTAAGCAACTGAGTAGAGCTGGAGATCCATTATTTGAGCTGCATAGGACATCTTTGTGTAGCCCATGATCCTCTTGGGGAGGTACTGTTGTGGACACTGTAGTTGCTGCAGGTGTTGGGTAAGGTACACCCCAAAAGGGCCATTGTAGTCAAACATGGGCCTGATGAGTGACTAGTAGAGGGCCACAATGACCTCCCATGATCTACATGCAAACCCCCATGTGATAAGGAGGGCTATATAAAGGTCTTTGCAATGACTCTGTCAATGTGATTAGCAAAGGAGAGGTTACGATCTATGTTGGTCCCCAAATCTGTAAATACATCTTCTGTACTTAATGGATTACCACTTATGTGGTGATTTGTGTGCACCTTGTTTTCCCCAAAGGGGATGACTATGCATGTCTTAGCATTTAGCACGAGGCCATGGCTCTGGCAACAAACATCCATCTCTGTGAGACCCTTATGGAGGAAGCATGTGTCAGCTGCAGTGTTGCTTATGGCCCCCGGTTAGCAGTCATCTGTGACGTTTGTTAGACATAATCCCCCCGTGTTAGTCTGAACCTCAGAGAAGTACATACCAAACAGGACAGGTCCCACAACTGAGCCCAGTGAGACACCAGTTGTAACTGGTCTGGAATTGGACATGGCACCTGCAAGTCTGACCAAGTGGGTTCCATCCCTGAGGCAGACAGCAACACATCTAGTGATATAGGGGTTGATATTTAAGCTGGTAAGCGTATGTATGATGCCTGAGTGGGGTATTGTGTTGCAGGCTTCTGCAAGGTACAGGTAGACTGTGTAAACTACCCTGCCCTCATCCATGGCTTCAGTAACCGTTTCAAAGATATGAACTATGTGTATGAGGCAAGATCTGCCCTTAACAAAGCTGACTTTTGTGTGATCCACTGTCTGGAGGCTCACAAAGTTTTTGATTATGACTTCCATGATAATACTCTCCATAGCTTTTTCTAACACACTAGTCAGGCTTATGGGGTGATAGTTCCTGTGGTCTGTTGTGGCACCACCTTTGTGGAGTGGGAGCACTGTATCTGTATGCCATTCCCAGGGTACATATCCTGTAGTAAGGCTAAGTTGGAACAGTGACTTAATGTGAGTGTTCAGTTCTACTCAGAGCTTGTGTAGGACACAGCCTGGGACACCGTCCGGTCCCATACATATGCTGTGTTATTTGCTGTGGAGAGGGCACCTTTCACCTGTGCATCTGTGATGTCAGGGAGGTTACATTCATTTGGGATGGGCATCTGTACCCTTGGGGGTAAGGGGGGGGGGGTTTGTGCAGACTCTGTCTGCCAGGGTGTAGGCTATGTCCATAGGTTTGGCATATTTTGTGCTGTTATGCAACAATTCAGAGCATATCTGTGTTGTTTCCACACATATTCCTGACATAACTAAAGAAGGCCTTGTGATTATCTGTAGTGTCTGGTCAATTTCACTGTCAAAACGTGCAAGTGATGATTATATGAGGGATTGAAGTGTCTTGCCAATACTGTTCAGAGATGTCCTCCCTCTGTGGGATATTGCTCTGTTATGTAGTAGCTTCCTCCTTCTGTTGTACAGCTTATATACGGCCGGGGTCAACCAGACAGGTCTCCTGTTTTGGAGGAGTCATGGTTTTATTTGGGATAGCATGATCAATGCATACCTGCAGGTGCTCATACAATGCATTTGTAAAGGATTCTGCAGATTGGGCTGTATTATCCTCAGCAGATCACCTGTCTGCTCATGATTGGCAGTGAGGTTTTACAGTGTCGAGTTGCCAGCCCGGCGCCCAACCTTCCACAGAAGGTACACACACATGCACTCACACCTAGGGCCAATTTAGAGTGTCCAATCCACCTACTGCATGTCTTTGGGATGTGGGAGGAAACCAGAGCACCCGGAGGAAACCCATGCGACCACAGGGAGGACATGCAGACTCCGCATAGAGGGCACCCCAGCCGAGGATCAAATCGGAGAACCTCTTGCTGTGAGGAGACAATGCTAACCACTGCACCACCGTGGCCACCCCAAACACTATTCTCTTGCCTCTACCAACTTAATTATTGTATAAATAGTTCTCTAAACAACTTTGTAAATATGTTTAATAATTGTCTTGCCATTATGCATTTGTACTTTTTCACATTACTTTGTATAATTTCATTTTTGTTTACATGTATGTAATATGGATTGTATAATTTCATCTTGTTTACCTGTATGTAATATGGAGCTTTTCTCCCCTGGCCTCCACTGAAATCAGGCTCTTTGAGCCAAGTGGACCTCCCCGGTAATCAAACTGGAAATAAATAAATAAATAAATAAATGGTGATGAAGATCATTCCTCTGTAACAATTGATAGAGCAGATATTATTGCATTAGGAAGTCTAAGATTCTTCAGAGCTGGTCAGCAAAGATATTCTTGTAGCTGGAGATTCAGTTAATAGAGGCACTGATACTTATATTTGCAGAGAAGATAATGAATATCACATTCTTTTATGCTTGCCAGGAGTAAAAATAGAAGATGTGAGACAAGCCTTGGAATGCCTTAATGTAACGAAGTATGGATCTGTTTTTATTCATGTCAGTAAAAATGATCTCATCCACAAGGATTCTTTGACTCTTAGTAGATAACTGACAGTACTCTGAGATTATATAGCTTGTACTGGTGTTAGGACGTATTTTTCACAAATCACCTATAGAAAGGATAGTCAGATCACCATGAATGAAAACTTGTTTTGGGTAAATAAATAAAATGTCTTGTTTGAGAAATTGGAAATGTGTAGAGCATCCAAGTCTAGTTTTGGGCACATGTGTTCAGACAGGATGGCATGCATTTGTCAAGATCGGGCAAGAGAATTTTTGCAGCAGATATTTTGCAATATTTGACAAACACTAGGCAGGATTTTTGCCAGGTTGAAAATTTAATATTTCACAGATAGCAACATTTGATGCATCTCTGATGGTTGTTAATGCTAGGAGCATTAATAATAAAGTTTTTTTTTAATTGGAAAATTTGCTATGTTCCCACAAGATTAATGTTGTTATTGTTTATAAAACATGGTTAAAAAACAATGTCTGGAAAACGGAGATGTTATGATAAGTATTGAAGATAGTTATGAGGCCTGTGATTATTACATGTTCAACAATAACGCCATTACTATAGACTGTGTAACTGTGACAATAAAGACAGCCCTGGAACATATAACAATTGTTTGTGTGTATAAACCACCAAAGTCAAGTGCAGATGACCTACAGGGATTCAAACATTTCTTGTATGAAACACAGACAGGAAGAAGAATATTAGCTGGAGACTTAAATTTACCAGAAACAGACTAGAATAACATTGATTCAACAGCATTAGAAAGGAAATTATTCACAACATATATTCAAGAAAAATAATTGCTTCAGATTGTAAAAAGCATACCATGGGATGGAACATACTAGACATTGTTTGTGTTCCTAAAGGAATTACGGTTACTTCAAGGCTTGTTTTACCACCATTGATGTGCAGTGATCATGGGGTTATAAAGGTTAATTTGTTGCTAGATAATTCTGCCAAACTGAAATCTAACCAATGCACAGAAGGCTAATTACAGAGTATATGGAAGCAAAATAGTGACAATGTAAAATCAACTGGAGTGGGGTGATCAGTGGAAAAACTACAGACGGAATGTGGAAAGTTTTGAAAGCGAAATTGTTTGAGTGCAAAAAATAAAAAAAAATGTTTAACATTAGGATCTAGGCATGAAACGTCTGGGGATATATTTCCATAACAACAAGATATCTGATTAAGGTGAGAGACAAAATATATAAGACATGGAAGAGAGGACAAACTACAAATTTGGAAACTGAAATAAACAAGCTGGACAAACAGATTAAGCATAGTGTGAGATGAGATCAAGAAAATTTTGAAGAAAATGTATATAAAGATATTGAGCATAATAGGAAACCTTTTTCTAGAAATATAAGACGTAGAAGGAAGAAAGACATACAAAATGATAAACTGTGTGCTCAGACACAACAGATTATAGATATATTTACAAAATGTTATGCAAAACAGTTTGGCTCCACAAAAGGAATGATAAGTTGTCCTAGTGACATCCAAGTAACATCAAATACTAGAATCAAATTAGATCATTTTGAAAAAGAATGATGCAAACTGTATCCTAACAAAGCACAGGGAGGAGATGGGATTAGCAATAATGACCTGAAAACACTTCAGCAAGAACTTACAGTATCATTATATTTATTATTTACTAGGTCATATAAATATGGTGAGAGTCTTCAAGATTGAAGACGTGCTTATTAAACCTGTCTTGAAGGGAAAGTGGAGTAGGAAAAACCCAGAGTCATATCGACCCTTAACTGTACTTTCATGTTGTGGAAAAATAAGGGAGAAGGTAATATTGGATAACTTATTGTCAGAATTGGATAGGTTGGGCTTGAACCCATATATCAGCATGCATATGTTGAAAATATATCTATTACCACCTGTAACATGCTGTTCTATAACAATATAATAAAAGCTATGAATGAAAAATTGTGCTGTGTTGTAATTTATACAGATTTAACTTTAGCATTTCACAGGGTCATACACAAAACACTGATCAATAAATTAGAACAACTAGATATTGATGTACTGTTAATAAGATGGATAGCTGCATGGCTTACAAATAGGACATGGTAAGTATCATACAGCAACTGGACAGGTGAAATCCTCAGTTACAGTTAGGGTGCCCCACGGTGCTCTGTCCCAGGCCCTTACTTGTTTAGATTTTATCTTTCAAAGCTAACTTTTTCATCTAAGGTGTTCTACAGTCTATATGCAGACAACCTAAATTGGGTAAACTGATTACATGTGTTACAGATGTGTTACAGATAAGGCATGTCTGAAAATAAGTTGATTAAATTGGCCATTTGAGCACAGGAGAATAATAAGCTAATAAACCCATCAAAAACTAAGCATACGAGGCTTGGGAGTCATAAATTGAAAGGTGAATATTTAAGACAGTACATGGTGATTAAAACTGTAGACTCATTTAAGGACCTGAGTATATGGACAGATCCAGATATGAGTTTTTCTAATCATGTCAACCAACTGGTTAATGATAGTTATAGAACTATAGATTGCACAAAAATATCTATAAAGTCTAGGAAATCAAAAATGATGAAGTAATTGTTAATTAGTTACATTAGACCCAAACCTGAGTGTAGAATAACTACATGGAAACCCTATAAAAAATAAGCATGAGTAAACTGGAAAGAGTACAGTGGAAATATACCAAGGGCATCCATTGATGTGAAAATTTAAGTTATCATGAAAGACTAAAATATCTGAACTTGTACAGTGCCACTTACAGCTATCTATGAGAAAATCTTATGCAGGTATATAGGGGATTTAAAAACAACTACATCCAGGAATGTTTGGGATTATCAAAAAGTACTAGAGAATTATCAGACAACATATGTAGAAGATTCTACATTCAGAGGGGTCTGAATGGAGAGAGATTATAAGTCAGCAAGCAAAGGAGAGTACTGTATTGCTGAAACTGAATTAATCCTCAAGTCTTGATGAGTATCTTCATGGGGTGAACCCTGTTTTTTCACAAAATCTCACCAAGATGCCACTGACATATAGCATATATAATGGACAGAAGAAGGTCAAAAATCAAAAAATATAGATGAATGCACAATACCTAGGACAAAAAACTGCCCAATCTTGGTAGGCACACTGGTGCCAGGATTGGAAAAACTGACACTGCAGAATCCTAAAAATATGGAAACATTCCTACAATGGGGCCAGGCCCAGTGGTAGGATGCCCCCCCCCCATTGTAGAAGGATGTAGCAGTCCACAAAAATCACAAAAACTGGTAGGCCAAAGAAGAGCCATAAAGATAAGAGAGTGGACTATTGAGGATAAGAAAGAAAGTATATATTGTTATTATTATGCAAAAAGCCCAGAATTTCTGGACACAAGATATACAAAAAGATTAAGAGAGAAATTATAGGAAAGAAAAATAGTTCCACAAGAAAAACTGCCAAAAGCTTCAAATAAAAATGTGTGTTCAATAATACAACAGATTTGTGGAAAACAGTATATAGACCAAGAAACTATGTTGGAGAAAGAAGCATCTGAGGAAGTGCAAAAATATAAACAAAACCTAGAGATGTTTGAAAGGTATAAAAAAGAAATATGGACATGGGAAAGAAAGAGAGATTTGATATGGTACAATATTTATGCAAAGACAAAAGACAAATTAATACAAAAAAGGCAGCCCCAAAGATACTGACAGTGAAATACAGGCAAAGGCATCCAGATATGGAAAATTTCCCAAAATAAAAGTAATATCATAAAGAGGGAATGTAGAAAAGAAGATGAGTAAAGTAAAAGTTAAAAAAAATAGAAATTGAAGTTATGGAGTGTCTGTGAAGGATTTGGTGTAAAAGGACTAAGGCAGGTTACATCACAGCATGATGGAATGAGTCCTCATGTAAGGAGAAACAGGAAGACAAGGATACATCCGAAGAAGAAATATAGGCATGGGAAAGAAAAAGAAAGTTAATATGGTGTAATATTTATACAAAGGAGAAAGCAAAACTAATCAATACAAAAAGAGCAGCACGAAAGATATCTGAAGAAAAATACAGGCTATGGAATCCACACATGGAAAACTTTACAATACAAAAAATAAGAAGACAAAGAGGAAAAGTAGAAAAGAAGATTAGTAATGGAGAAGTTAAAGAAACAGAAACTGTGGTTATGGAGTACCTCCGAGGTGAAGGATTCAGTGTATAAAAATCTAACTCAAAAACACAACAGCAGGATAGATCAATGGACATCCAAATTAAGGAAAAGCCAGTGGAATGGGAAGCAACTGATCAGTTGCCATATGAAGATATTTTGGAGCCTTCCACAAGAAACCAGAATAAGCATTTTCTTGAAGCTGGACAGCAAGGAAAGGAACAGGAATCTGTAGGAACTCTGACGCAGTCAATGTTGAGGTGTGATAGGTCAGTGAGTTCCCATATAACAGAGCAATGGAGGACACAGTACGAAACTGAAGAAAATGTGACACAGGAAGATGCTATAGAACTTTCTATAGAATGCCTGTGGGAAATGGAGAACAAAAAATGTTCCCGCTGTTTAGAAGAAAATGCGCTAAGAGATGGGTTGCTTGATTTAATAGAGACAGATAGACATATTAAGATGAATGAAAGAAATGGACTGCAGAAGTTCAATAAATTCCAAAAAGTTAGAAATTTGATAAAAGAAATGAACATGGAATTAGGACTGACTATAGAGATCCATGTGATATAACAGAAGTAAATAGGATATACAAACACATGATAGTAAGGGAAAGGAAGGGGAGAAATCGAATACCATCATGGAAGTATCAAATAGAGAAAACTATAAAGCAATTAAGACAAGATGTGTCACTGTTAAAAGACTGTAGAAGAGAGAACAGATCAACAAAAATTTACAGAAAGATAGATGTGATGAAAGCAAAGCACAGTATTAGAACAGATCAGGATCTACCTTGCACTGTTGCAAATAAACTAAAAATCTCAGCACATGAGGAAAAAACTTAGAAGGTATACAGATAAATATAAAGGAAAAGTACAAAATAAACAATTTGTTCATCACCCCAAAAAGTTCTATAGGGAATTTTGAAACAAGGCAAAAGAAGAACTACATACATTTTGAAGAAATATCTGTGAAGATCCTGTGGAACAAAGATATTAAATGGATAGGAGAAGTAAAAAAAAAAAGAATAAGAAGTTCAAATGTACAGGATATGAAATGGGATGAAGTAATGGACAGAGAGATTGTAATAAAGTTAAGAAAAGCCTCCAACTTGAAAACCCAGACCCATATACAATACCTAACTTCTGGCTAAGAGTATTAACATATTTTCTTCAAGATTTAACCATGAGTAAGAACTGTTTATGTGCTCACCCCAAATAGACACCAGCTTGGTTAACAACAGGAAAAACAATGCTCCTACTTAAGAGTGAACCTGCAAATTATCTTAAAAATTATAGACCAATAGCTTGCCTTTCGGCGACATATTAACTATATACCAGAATTGATGCTGACAGAGTTTATAGTCATTTAGAAGAAAATTCAATCATGGCAATAGAAAAAAAGGGTTATAAAAAAGTCATATGAAACAAAGGACCATTTGCTGCTAAATAAAGTCATAATGGAGAACTGTAAAAAGGGGAATAATTTAAGTATGGCATGGATTGACTATAAAAAAGCATTTGACAGTATCCCACATGCATGGATAAAAGAGTGCTTAAAAATGTATAAGATACACCCTACACTGATCAATTACATTACAGTGACCATGAAACAGTGGCAAACCACTTTACAATTAAGCCATGATAAAGGACAAATTATTATTCATGGGATAAAACTTCAAAAGGGGATATTCCAGGGTGGGGTGACTCCCTTTCACTGCTGCTATTCTGTCTAGCCCTTAACTCATTAAGCTGTGTGCTTAACAGATTAAGTCATGGCTATAAATCGATGATTTAACACTGTATAGCTCATCAGATGAGGAATTGAAAGCACAGCTGCAAGTAGTCAAAAGTTTTTCAGATGATACAAGAATGTCATTTGATCTTGATGAATTTGCAAGAGCAAACTTTAAAGCAGGAAAGCTGCAACACCAAGAAAACATCAGTTTGAGAGAGAATGTGATATAAAAGAAATTGAACAAGAGAGAGTGTGTAAATATTTTGGAATTTATTAATGATCAACAATAAAACATGAACAAGAGTGACTAAAACTCAGTAAGGAATATCTTAGAAGGCTTAAATTAATGATAAGGAGTGGCGCACGGCAACTGTCGTCCCACTTCACAAGGGCGGTGCCTCCACCGACCCTGGAAATTACCATCCCATTAGCTTGACAAGCCTTATCTGCAAAGCCATGGAGACGATCATAATGGAACTCATAAATAAAGACATAGGGAACTTGCAGACTTTGGATCCATCCCAGTTTGGCTTTGTCAAAGGCAGATCATGCCTTTTAAACTTGGTTGACTTTTTCGAAACAGTCACCAAGGCCATTGATGAGGGAAAGGCAGTCCATACAGCCTACCTCGACCTGGCAAAGGCTTTCGTCACAATACCCCACTCAGGTATCAACGAAAAACTCATCAGCTTGAATGTAAACCCATACATCACAAGATGGGTTGCAAACTGGCTAAGTGACAGAACCCACAGGGTCAGAGTTGCTGGCGCCATGTCAGACTCAAAGCCTGTCACAAGTGGTGTCCCACAGGGCTCAGTCCTGGGACCACTCTTGTTCAGCATCTACTTTTCTGAAGTACAAGCAAACACAGGAGGGTTATGGCTGACAAAGTTTGCAGATGACTGCAAACTGGGCGCCATAGTCGAAAACACATCTGACACAGATATCCTTCAGAAGGGTCTCACAGAAACGGATAACTGGTGCCAGAGCCATGGCCTAAAGTTAAACGCCAAGAAATGCATAGTCATACCCTTCGGGAAAAACAAGGTTACCCCTAGCTACCATATAGGTGGCAATCCACTGAGCACAGAAGAGGTTATCAGGGATCTGGGGACCCAGGTTGACAGTAACCTTTCGTTTGACACTCACGTTGCTAAAGTAGTTAGGAAGACCTTCTACATTGCCCACCTGGTCATGAAGGGATTCACATCTAGATCAAGGGAGGTCATCATCCCCCTGTACTCATCACTCATCAGACCAATGATTGAGTAAAATGCCCCATTCGGAATGTATCTGACCCGACACCTGCAGCAGCTGGAAAGGCCCCAAAAGTTCCTCACCAAAAGGATAAAGGGTCTCAAAAATATGTCTTATGCTGCCCGACTGAAAGAACTCCAGCTCTATTCAGTCGCTTACCGCTTGCTCAGAGGTGACCTGTGCCTGACATACAAGGCCATGTCAAACCCAGATTTGATGAACATGCTTCACCTCAAAAAATCTAGATCCCTCAGAACTACAAGGGCGGGAGACTTAAACCTCAACACAGTTATTAATAGGACATGCTGGAGGGACAGAGTCATCACCCAGAGACTCCCTATGCTGTGGAACAAAATCCCGGTACATGTGAGGCAGAGCACCTCGCTGGCCTTGTTCAAGAGAAATCTTGACCAATGGATGGGAGATCGCAGATATACCCCAGGGATTACCTCAGTGTCACTGCTTGACAGAGGCACAGCAAAATAATGGGCATAGTTTCCTTCAAACTAAAGGGGTGGCGAAAGCCACAAAACTCTGGGCTAGGCTTATAAATGCCCTTGGGCAGATAGCCTAGTATGAACCTATGAACCTATAAAAACAGCATTGCCATCTAGAAACAAAATTCAAGCTATAAAACAATTTGCTTTTCCTGTCCTAACTTACAGTTTTGGAGTAACTGACTGGCCCCAAAATGTGCTGGACAGGTTAGACAGGAAAACAAGAAGGATGCTTCATGCTCATGAAATGATTTATAAAAATCAGTCCATACCAAGATAATATATCCCACGTTCTGAAGGAGGTCTAGGCCTCCTTGAAACAGATTATATGTATAAAGTTGAAATCGTGTGACTCCATACATATATGTTGACTTCAGAAACCCAAACATAGTGAAAGTTTTGAAATATGAGGAGAATAAATCTAAGATGACTTCCCTGTGCAGTTTAGCAGAAGCATATTTGCTTCAAGCGGGAATGGAAATCAAACCAGAAGTAGATAAAGATCAGGCAGCAACTGAATGTGCCATAAAACAAAAGAAAGAAAATAAGGTGACTGATCAGATAAGAAGGCAAGGTATGTGTAATCTGCATAACTATAGTTGTCCTGGTCCCCTTCAATAAACACATCACACCAAATAACATTTGATGACCTTTATTAAACTTCCATAAACGTAACTTTTTAAACAACATTTATTAATTACAACTAAAACATAGTATAGTTGATTTAATCACAGCATAAACATCCAGGTAATGTTAATCAGGACAGCATGACTTCGCTCATCCTGACCCAGTAAGTAATGTCCACACCTCCACTCACTTACTTATGAAGCAGCATCCAACTACTCACTTAATTTACCATTTATTGAATTACACATCCAAACAAATAAGCAGCGTCCTTACCTCTGCTCACTTATTTTGTTTACCAAGCAGTGTCCAACTGCTCCCTTTCCTTTTCCAACTCAATGAAATGAACATACAACACCAGAAGGAGAACAGAAGAGGGCAAGCCTGCACCTCTTCTCCACCCACCAGCCTAACCAGGCTGTTCCCCCTCTTTCCTACCAAACTTCCAACAACCTACCCACTCATTACAAGGTCTTAATCCAAGCATCATTTGGTGGACTCCATCCTCTCTAACCAAACTATATCCATGTCAACACCTCCCAAAACCCTATCACATAATTCTCCAAAGTGGCCAATTATCTAAATGGCTGAAAGGAAACCTCAGTCCTCCCCAATGCAAAATTACCAGTCATAACCTCATAAAGTAGCATAACCTTTGTATGTTAACTAAACTCTCACTAACCTAGCTACCAATAGTAGCTTCACAATGATTCCAAGGTCATTACCTGCCAAATGCACCACCAAAACACTAAATCCTTACTACACAAAACCACACAAGAACACTTGCACCTTCATGCCTAACTGCAGCCCTGTTTAACTGCCAAATGTAGCTGTTAATATTCAAAATGAAAAGCCTTCCTATCAACATAATAGTAATCCACTATTACCAACCTTCCTGATATAAACAAGAAAACATTTAATGACATCCTAGCATTTTCTGACCAACAAACCACCCTCCAAATAACTGATAACCCAAATCCATGTTGATACCTACCCAGTGATCCACCAGAACTCTAGGATGTCCAATGCATCCCGAAATAAGACCATGTAAATGATGTGCCATCATGCCCAACTTCAACTCCCTTTTCCATCCAAAGGATATACTAATGACTAAATGCATTTTTTTATTAATGAACCAATTGCATAGTCATTCTGGCATCATACCCACTATCCTTAGAAAGCAAGAAAACATCTGACATCCAAAAACACCTTGTTACTGACTTTGATCCCATGAAAGGACCAAACAAACCAAAGCCCCATGACCCTCCATTTGTCAAATCCCACCCCTTGCACTCAACTTACTTTGACAGCACCAATATCCTCTAATCTTCACACTATTAAGCCTACCATAAACCTTCCAGTGTATGCACCACTGCTCAAGATTTAGAAAATTAACATAACCCGAACACTCCTACTACTGTAGTGATCACAGGTAAATCCTCATTACCTAACAGAAATGCCCCAGCTTGTTCACATGCCTAAACCAAGTAACTCAAAAATCCATCCCACCAATCTCCTATCCCCTGACAACTGCATCACAATTTGACCGAACTCATAACAGCCCCACCATATCCCTTTACTTATAAAACTGCCTGAGACTCCTGGAACACACATCTAATCCTTCCAACTTAACACACTTCAGATAGCAGCACCAACAACTCATACCACTGCCATATTAACCAAGTGAAAATGGACCCTAATCTCCAACAAATTCTCCTGCTAAAACTATGATGTCTGCTAAATTGGAGCCAATGTCAAAGTCCCACATCCCTCCTTCGGTTGTCCTACCCTGCTGACGGACCAGCCACAAACCAATCCCCCCAAAAGTATAGCCCAACCGGATCCTCCTCCGACATTGGTAAGCAATGCAAATCCCCATGAATAATCCGATACATCTACCAAAAACTCAGCATCCTTAATCCACTGATTACGCTTTCATTTTCCATTTAAAGCTTTCCTTTCAATGTGTCACCTTCACATCCAGAAGCAAAACAACCCTAAACATGTGTTAGGAAAGCAAACAAACATGCCCTGCTTAATCATTACAATGTCAGCCTAGCCCCTGAAACAGCTAGTTCCTATCCCCCAACACTCACATACGTGCAATGTTCCCTAAATGTTATGTCGGACATCTAAGGCATCACCTCCTATCAGCCCAAAGAAAAGAGTATCAGGCAAACTAACTAACCTACCCATTCCCTATTCCTACCCCACCATAACTTCATAAGCATTACCTTCTTTTTTAAGAGACAAATAGTCCTACAAATTGACCCCCACACTCCTTGATTCAATAAAAGTCCATAAGGAAACACCATCTATTACTTACATAACAAAAGTAGGCAGCTGTGAATACCCAACATGCCTTCCCCATCTATCACCCCTACAACCCTATACCTACCACACACTTTGCATGTACAAATTACATTTCACCCTCAAACATAAACACTTCCCCTTGTAGCTAAGTGATATTGACAAGGGAAAGGCCATGTCCTACTGCAAACAAGCCTCCATGCTCTACATGAAAACTTTATCCCAAGGGAAATTAGCACCCCATGGTTCCCTCACATGAAAAGGACTAAACCCAACCTTATCATCAGGACAGTATCCCATCTGTGATGGCTCCTCAAATCCCTATAATTAAACCTAAATACCGGCTTCACCAATCTCCTAACATATGTCATCCTTACAAGTACCCGCAGAACTCACATGCTATACCCATTCTCACACCACAAATGAGGAGGTGAAACTGTAACATTACCTGGGAACACAATCTATGGAGCTCCATCAATCAAAAACACTTTGCAGCAACATTCTTCACCTGATAAGTCCACATCCTTCAACCCACCAGCTTATACAACCTCTCCACTGACACAATCTGTGACCGCATTGTATTAACACTCCAACTGCTGAAAGACCCATCATTGCACCACCATCTGGAAAGAAAAATGAGATGTAAATCATCTGAAATACAAATGCATTATGGCACAACCTGGCCCTCCTCTAAATGGCCTCAATAAACCCACTTTCCCTTGTCACATCCAAGGCCCTATTACTACTTGGAAAGAGAAAAAAAATCTCACTCCTGTAGGACTGCATATTACCTCATTTTCATGCAAGGCCTTTTGTACACACCAACTACAGAGATACACATATGAGTAGTGTGTGCTCATCTTGCTTGCTTACCTCTGCACCATGAGGCTGGGCCATAACTGTGCCACTGAATTCCAAAATGGCATGAAATAATGGCCAGAATTCTTCTACCTCCCAACTCTCATCCAGCTTTACCATAAACAACTCAATTCACTGAAATCACTCTCCCTGCCAGTCAAATTCATAACCTCTGAAATACCCTCTCAAAACCCCCCACTAATTTTGCCAGTGGCTTCTGAGCAGGGAGAAATAAGTTTCATGTGTAATTTTCCCTGCACCCTCCCCCTCCATCACCACTAGCACTATGAACATGCGTGACTAAAAGCCAACACTCATGAGCACCGCAAAGTTCACGAACACTCATTCAACCCTATGCACCCCGAAGTTGTTAAGCCCAACATCTACCCATACCAGGAAAATCCAAATAATTACAAACATACGTTCCAACTTCTCAATGCAAAATTATGGGCACAGCCAATTGCTTCCACAAATTTACAAAGTTGACATTGCAAACAGGCTTTGCGCTAGCATGAATTTCCGGAAGGGTGCAAAATCCGAAACTCAAATGCCTGCCATTTCTCCCACTCCATTCATCCAGCTTGCCATAAAACCAACAATGCTACTAAAACTAGCATGCCGACTGAAATTGTAGTACTTACATTACCCCCACGCCCAACGTACTGCATCATAATCAGGACACAAACACTACATGTTTTAGATCATGAATGTTAACAAATAACTTGCAATTATTGTACACCAAAAGCATTCTGTTTACCTGTTTCATTTATTCATATAAACCCAAGCATATCTGCCCCTGGCAACTGTCCACAAGCATGTGCTCCTCCTTCTGAGACCTCCCAATTCAACTCTTAATCCTTCCCCGTCCCAACACCTCATCCAGTATTGCCCCAATTGCCCCAATTAGAAAATTAGTTATATTTTCTTGTTTTAAATAACTTTCATTTTAACCTGGATTGGAAGGCACTTCCCTCATGATGAGATATGCAGTCATTATACCTTTCTGAAGTAGGTGGAACACAAAAAATCCAATGAGAGCTGGTCATCTGCCATAGTTTATAGCAGCCAGTAAAATTAAACACCTACATGAATAAATAAATAAATAGATAAATAAATCATTAAGTAAAAACTTCACAATGCAGCCCAACACACCTCAAACTAAACAATACTGAGCTCTTGTGTTTCGATAATGAGACTAAACTGCAAGTCCGTACTTGATACTCATGTCTCTTCAAGCACATTAAATAAAACAATATCAGCAATAAAATTCCTTTCTTGATTAAAGTCCAGCAAATGCCAAAGCCAAACACAATTCGTCCTTTCTATGTCAGCTATCTGATATTAAACAAAAAATGTTAAGTTTTTAAGTGAACATATATAACGACACAGATGTAATACCAATATACATATGGCTAAAGAACATGTAATGTAACCAGTGATGAACAAAGTAAATATCCACCCATCCTGGATACACTTACAGGTGTGAATATCACGTGCATTTACTGACAAATTAGCACAATGAAGATTCTGCCAAACTGAGCGACAGTTATTTTCTGCACTGCTTTAACCATGCTGCTTTTATCTCACAATATAGTAATCCAAGGGGAAATAAGTACCAGCAATTATTAATCATGATGGTCATTAAAATCTATTTGAAGATCACAGTAATTATAATCCACTTGAAAACAGTTGCAAATAATGTAGTAAAAAAAGAACAAAATGACATGGTGTACACCAGAATCATCCCCACTTTCCGCACACCACTAAGACTTACATCCAACTCAGCTGTAATGCGCTATCCACAACCACTTTCATTGAACTTGCCAGGACCCACCAGCTCCACAAACAGCTGCCCAACATTACCAAAATTGCGAAGTTCTGTTAAACTGCACCATTGAGAGGTATGCCTACAGAACAAGGCACGGACCGACAATTAATACTTATGTTTGAAAGCATCTTTTTTTTTTTGGATTTGTCCCTGATCCTGTTGGCTTTTATCCACTTTGTTGAGAGCTGGAAGAACAAGCCAGTCTACATATACACACCAACTTTAAACTGACATGCATGCTTCACTACTCACACCCAGAAATGCACCTGCAGAAAAACGGACCCCCAGCAGCCAACCACTATGCTGTCTAACAAACACCCATGAAAGATGCTAACTAGGAAGACTCCAGGAAAGCCCGTGAAACAATACTACATTAAATCTCTACCAAAATTACCCAACAGAGACACAACTCCAAGTCAGCAATACCAACTGAAAATACATTCATCCCCAACCAAATCTGAGAGCGCTTTACTAGCCCCACCCAGAGATATGCACACCAATGGACATGATACAGCTGTCAGGCCAAATGACCCTAACCTACACTAAGCACTCTTCAAATATTCAACAGTTCCCCATTGCCAGCAAAGCCACAACACTGCACCTCATGTGAACCACTGCATCATATACAAACCAGCATTACTATAACCCACAAACTCTCAATATGACATCTACGGATGCTCCCCAGAAAACATTCACTGAAATGGTGTGGATCCATCCAATTAAAATATTTTAAATATTGTTCTTACAAACTTAGAAAGTTGCTAAAATAATGCATTTTGCATTAGTAACAGATTCCTTTCCAAGCTGCCAAGAACAAGTTATAGTAATCTCCACAGAGATATCTCAGGTTCATCCCAGACATGACATGACTGCCTCCAACGTACACTCACAAGAACAGCACACTGAGCACTATAAAGTTGACATCAGAACAGATGGAAATTGTCAATCTGTTCATAGCATCTTGATGAGTATGGTAAAACACCTGGCACAATGATTAACTGACTAAAGAATGCTTTCAGTTGTCATACAGACAGTGGAATCGCAAAGTATACCACTGAGTTCCCGTTTTCTTCTAGCACCCACAAGTAGAGTGGAAAGAAAAAACAAAACAACCAAAGCACCCCTCACCATTCCTGACTAAAAGTAGTCCAATACTTACCTGCACCACAATACCTACAGGTCATCATGGTCATAATACTTGCAATAGCAAGTTCACACCAAAATGTGACTCCTTACACATTTACACTTGCAATAACCCCTTAAGCCCCTCCCTACCCTTACCTCATTTCCTCACAATCAATCCTCATTCCCATTTTAACCCTTACCTCCCCCTACCATCTTAACTCCATTAATATATTTATCTAATCCCCCACACCCACTGAAGATGTCCCTGGACAAACTGGTTTGTTACCAAGCCTCATTTGAAAGTATAGAAAGCTCCTGAAAGAACCTCATGTTGATCAAGACTGAATGCAGGAATGGTTAAAGAGAGGTGAATTCAACCCAAAAATGAAAGTTAATATTGGCGGCCCAAGACAGTGAACTACATACACATTTGTTTATAAAGTCCATTGAATATGTGGGAGAAACAGACAAATTTAGATTTTGCAAAACAGATTGGAAACAGTCTCACATCTTGTTCCTAGCTGTGATATATGAATGGCAGAAGGATTGTATACTGAAAAGCATAATAATGTGGCAAGACTGTTGCAATGGGGATTGTGCAAACATAATATTGACGTAGCTGAAAAACACTGGAAACATGAGCCACAAAGCATCATAGAAAATGATGAAGTCTACATCACATGGGATCACCCATTACCAACAGTTCAAAAGATACATGCGAGAAAACCAGATATAGTGGTCCATGAAAAGAAGACAAAAGTAGCATTGAACATTGAAATTGCTATACCCAGTGACTACAGTGTTGTGCGTACAGAGACACAAAGTTATAAAATATCAGGATTTGAAGGCAGAAGCAAGGGCAATGTGGAAGAAGGATACTCGGATAATTCCAGTAGTAGTAGTAGGGGCAACAGGTCTTATAAAAAAGAATTTACAATCATACCTGGATATGTTACCAATACATGTAACTCCATATGAACTGTAGAAAGTGTCATTACTGGGTATATTGCAGATGCTGCGAAGAGCACTTTTGGTTAACATGAAAGATTGAAACAATACTAATTTCATGAACTTTAATCGTACTTTGACTTAGGAATGGGGTCCATTCCTCTCAAGTCTGTATTATATCATCGAATGCTTAAAAAAGCGAAAGATGTATAATCGACCCCATCTTAAAAGGTCAGAAAAAAATCGCTGTTCCAAAAAAAAAAAAAAAAAAATTTTGAAATAATACATAAAGTGGGGAGCTTCACCCCCCACCCCCCACCCCTACTTAAATATACCAACTCCAAGATCGGACTACAGTGCCAAAAACAGCAAAGTAATGGAAGGGGCCAAGCAAATTCTTTCCCTGGGAAAGAATTCAATTAAAAGCCGCGTCGCTATTTTGCCTTTTCGTTGTGTTAAGTTCGACCAAGATGCATTCGATAGAATGCGTCTTCGGTCATCTAATAGGAACCCTTCCCATCATGGTATTAGAAATCTAAATGACTTGGAGAAATTAAATAAGATTCTATAGGAATGAGAAATGTACTAACTGGTTCTCTTACAGAGTAGCTGATGCATGGAACAGACCACCAAATTACATTAAAGCAAGTACTAGTTTAGATATTTTTAAGAACAGCCTTGACACTTATTATTGGAACAAGTGTTCTGGTATATTGGCAAGCTAGAAGGGCATTGATGCTCGTGCCTGATGTATGCATATATGTCTGTATAGCAGGAGCAGTCTCTGAGACGCATATCTGTCTCTCCAGCAAGTTCTGTTTAAGTCACAGAAAAAAATCAAGTTTTTAGACCTTGTATTTCCGGTACTGCTTGACTTACAAATATATAGGAGATTCATTAGTGTGAGGTTTGCAGATGCCTAGTAAGCCAAGCATAAATCACTCCTCAGCAAGCTATAGGAGACTGAGTAGAGGGAAGGGGCTTTAAGGCACTCTGCATAAGGCAGCTTTGTTGTGCACCTTGTATTCTTTTGTAAGGAACCTCTGAGGTGGATCTAGTTACTGCATATGCCTGGTCAGGTACATACCAAAGAGAGCATTGTACACTCTGATTGGTCTGATAACAGCAGAGTACAGTGAGATAGTGACCTCTATGGACCTAGATGCCATGCTCTTACTTATAAGTTGCGCAACAAGAATGGATTTCCTCACCACTGTCACCACATAGTGGTTGAAGGTAAGGCTACTGTCTGCGTGCATACCCACATTCCTGATCACTGGGTCATCTCGCTACTTAAAATCTGACCTTCAGAAAAAGATGAATGTTAACTCGAACAGGAGACCTACACAGAATTTGCATGTTTGTGCGGTGAGCAGCAGCACTAATTACATATGCATGCTGCACATCACATTTAAATGTAACTATGTAAAGCAACACAGACACCAGCAGACATGTAAACCTGTTTACCGAGGGCAATCTAGGTCTGCAGGATTGCTCAGAATGCCACAATGGTTACCATGGTTATTGGTAAAGCAACACATTACATGAAAGTTTATACATTGCAGAGTATCTTGGAAACCTATTTCAGGCATACTGAATAAAAGTTGTGTAATTGATCAGTGAGTGTACATAGATTACATTATAGATAAATAGTCATGGGAAGTGTGTGTATTGAAAAGGGACACACACACACACACACACACACACACACACACACACACACACACACAGAGATGAATTGTAGGAATGAGCACAGGGGAGGAGGACAGGTGGAACATGGTAATGTACAGCAGATGAGAGCATGTCAATGAAGACAGTTTTATTAACACTAATCACCTATCGAGATGATACATATATTATGTGTCTGTCACACAAGGTGACATATAAATGGAGAAGATTCTTTGTGATATAAGCATCCTGACATCAACAATGTAGAGGACATATATCAGGGATGGTATATACAATATGGGTTAGGTGCATATTGTGTAGCTGTACAAAATGACTTGCCTAAATATGAATATAATGTCAACACAGGTCTCAACCAAGTGGGACACATAGTATCAGGCTAATGAACAACAGTAGACAGAAGCATGCACAATCATGGACAAGATCAGAATAATACCACCAGAAATCCCATGCCTTTGACATAACATATGTGATTGTGAGTGATCATAGATGATTCTGCAAGCAAGCACTTGAGCATCTAATATGATTTATCAACAGTCTATGAGGGGAATCAAGCACACCTTCCTCAAACTTCAGCATCTCCAATAGGTGTTAGGAGGGACATTGTTATACCTGTATTTGAGATTATAAACAGTCCGGGCTAGTTGATAGGTGTGCATGGAATATATATGGCACAGTCCACACTGTAACAAATATAACCCATGCCATTAATGCTGTCAGTCAGCTATGTATTTCCTGTGTGGATCACAGGAACATGTATACCACACGCATTTTTTATAACATCTTGAGAGTGCTGCACCATCAGCCACTAATGTAAGAAGAATAAGATTAAGGGACTCTGGCTAACAAAGTTCGCAGATGACTGCAAACTGGTAGCCATTACTGAATCCCCAAATGATGTGGATATTCTACAAAAGGGCATTACAGAAACAGACGCTTGGTGCAGGAGCCATGGGCTCAAGCTTAATGCCAAGAAATGTATAGTTATCCCTTTGGGAAAAAAAACATGTACCCATGAATTACCACATAAGTGCCAGTACACTAAACACTGAAAGTGTGATGAGAGACTTAGGGACACAGGAGGACAGTGGTCTCACCTTCGATAACCACATTGCCACAACATTCAGGAAATCCTTCTATTTGGCACACCTCATCATTAAGGGCTTTTCATCCAGAAAAAAGGAGGTCATTGTCCCACTGTACTCATCCCTCATTAGACCCATTATAGAGTACAATGCCCCGTTTGGTATGTACCTCACAAGACATCTGCAACAGCTGGAAAGGCCACAGAAATACTTCACTAAAAGAATCACAGGCCTAAAACAGATGCCCTAATCTGACCGTCTAAAACAACTCCAGCTATACTCTGTGATATATCATCTACTCAGAGGTGATCTCTGCTTAACATACAAGGCCATGTCAAACCCTGATCTGTTGGACATGCTCCACTTAAAGAAATCCCAATCCCTCAGTGCTACATGCTCCAGGGATCTAAACACTGTCATCAAAATGAACAAAACATGCTTGAGGGATAGGTTCCCGACCCAGAGACTCCCCATACTCTGGAATACACTGCCCATACATGTCAAGCAGAGTGCCTCCTTGGCCCTCTTCAAAAGGAACCTTGACGATTGGATGGGAGATAGGAAATTCACCCTGGGGATCACATTAGTTGCCCTGCTAGACAGGGGTCCAGAGAAGCAAATACTGTGGGAAGAAATATCCAGGGAATTGTTATGGCTAGGCTTGTATCGGCCCTAGGGCTGATAGCCTAGTACCAACCTATGAACCTGTGAATACTTAGGAATGGCTAATAAGATGTGTGGGAGCTCACTGTGGCAAATATGGTAGACTTGAGTAACTTATCCCTGTAAGATGTGTTGTGAGGTACATGAAAAAGGGTGCATTGTATTCAGTTATTGGTATGATGAGGGCTGACAACTATGGAACTATAATACCCTTTGACATATATGCTCCACACATACAGGAGAGTTGCATTACATACAAGGGAGTAGTCATCACTGTGGGAATATGCTGGTGGATGTTCCACATACCATCTACCTGAGTACACAGGTCAAATACCACTTGGTCTGCTCATAGCCATGTGCTGTTTATATTATAATTAGCAGGTGTATTTGCTTTTATAACATAACTAATCCCAGCATCATTTTTGTTCATCTACTGTGTCTCTATGGCTATGCAGCAATCCTTAGTGTGTGCGGACACTGTTTGTATTATATCAGTATCACACTTAGATTCAATGACTGCCCTGAATCTGCTGTCCCCCACAAAGGTGGTTGGACAAAGAATGTATAAGTCATTCTGACATCCGAGACTTAAATAATGAACAGGAAAGGGCTCAGCAAAGAGCCATAAGGTATGGACCTGATCACTGGACTCTAGATGTAGGTTACTTCACACACTTCAACATATTTATCTGTCATGTATGTGATCCAGTGGTATGCCCACTTGGCAACAAAGGTGTGTATGACCACTTGTGACAGTTTATTAGTAGTACCTCAGTGTAGGTTAGTTTCAAATGCCTTGGCCTGGTCAAGTTATGCAGGATGATGCTGTTGTCATTATGCAGGCCCTTGTTGACCTTCTTGAGGACATCAAACAGATGTAACAGACATGATTTAGCCTGAACAATTCACACATGTCTTTAACACACAGTCGGCATATTACCTGTGTCCTTTTAATAAAGGTCTATGGTGACTTGTTGGTCTACCACACAGATTACAAGAGTCAGGATGGGTCTACGCATGCATGCATCAGGTAATGTCCTCCCAAATCAGAAGGATGCATGTTGATATACACCCTTTTATGGGAAAATAGTAAGTCTGGAGGCTGTGTTGAAGTATGGATCCAACTGTGTCTGGTACGTCCATGTTTTCTGTCATGCTATAGGCAATAGCCAACCTGTGATGTTGTCAGGGCTCATTGATACTGCGTTATTAGCTGTACACAGTGAACAGATGAGCTGCCTTCCTTAGAATAGAAACTGAGTAATGTTTGCATTTATACATTGGCTGAAGGCCGGTGGCAACAGGTGAGTGATGTGTGAGACAAACTGCTGGCTAGGAGATTGTCTATTTCCTCCAGTTGGGTATGTCTGGTGACATCCACATGCAAGTATTCCATTTAGCATTTCACATTTATTGGAATAAATGATTTGTGTAAAGACCTTCAAATACAGACTCGGTCATTCATCACATTTCCTATACTGGTAATAGCACACAGTTGTACAACTGTGCCAGTTTCACATACTTACATCAATTGCACAACATATGCCTATGTGTGTTTCATGGACGAGCTGTGTGTGAGCAGATGGATTCCATATCAGGACACATTATATATGAGTTGTTTGTGGCTCATGTAAAACATTTTGTGACACAAATGCTAATAGTCACAAAATGGTGCTGCTGACCAGCTCAGTAATACACATCATAGCAACATGTGTATGAGACAAGACGTATGTGTCCAGATAATAAAATATGAATTTATATTAATGTCTGTCACGGAACATTTAAATTATTACATCTAAGTGACATCTCCACATGCATCTGCAGTTAACTCCTACTGACGCCTCTAGCTGTCAAATATTGCTTGTTCATATTTGCATCAATAATTCCAAAACTATGCTAAGTACAAGGTTTTAAAAGGTTTTATCTTAAGGTTACACAATAGCAAACTCAATTGGATTATCATTTGACCTCTGTCTAGTGCAAGTAAATGGATATTAACTGTTGTTGTTGTGATATTAGTTAATATAGATATAATTTTCACATTTTTCTAAATATCTCAACAGTCAAGTAATAAGGACAGACCTCTTTAGCCTTATATGAAAGCTCTCTGCTAGATGAATAAAATGCTGCTGACAGTACATTATTTTTCTAAATATCTCAACAGTCAAGTAACAAACACAGAACTCCTTAGCCTCATATGAAAGTTCTCAGCTAGATGAATAACATGCTGCTGACAGTACATGTGTAACTTGAGAGGTTGCTGAGATATTGCAAGTTGTTTACAAAATATTACAAATGTAATGGTTGCTGTGTTTACTGTGACTTATAAAATTTGGTTTAAGACCTAGGACCTAAAGAATACAACCAATATAAAAATAGTCTGTGATGAAGAGTTTCCCATTCATACTACTTTTGTAATCCTTATGGTTCCAGTGATATGAGCATTTGTTTGAAATGTGAAAATGTAATTTGATTCTGTGAAAAGGCTTAGGCTCTGCCCATTGGAAGTTGCACTGCAAACTTCCTGAGCTCCATTCGAGTGAATGAGTTAATGATGTTATGTAGACACATGGATGCCTGTAGCATATTGCAAGTATCACTGTGATGGCGGAATGTGAACTGTATAGCTGGTTGATCTGCTCCACTACAAGAACACATGTCCTGATACGACAACTATATAAATATAAGTGTATCATACCATGTCAATAGTTCTCAGGATGCATATTGCTACAGCTGTTATAGAAGGAGCATGTCATACAATGACAGCAATCGTCATCAATACATTAGTTTACAGCACAGATTGTAATACTCTCTTGTAGCCATGCTGTACATACATCTCAATATAGCACATCAACTGTTCATATGGCCATAGAACATTATTAGGCTAATGACCAACATCACATGAAACCCTAGTCATTATTATATCAAGTAAAACTAAATCCCGATATCTATATTATTGAAGATAGTTAGAATATTGTGCATATGAGTATATTTATTGGATTGCATTACATCCTGCCACTGTCCATATGGGACATGTGCACCACGCCATGACAGAATTAGCAATCACACATGCAGTGGTCAGGAGATGGCTTGCAGAGGCTCATGGAAGGATTCTATTTCAGGATGTGTGTATACATATTTGACATGAGGATGTCCTCCACTCTTCTGCAGGAAAGATTTCAAGTGGCTAGAGGACAAAGGAGGATGCACAGGGCTATGTGCAAGGTATCCCAGGTGGTAATAAAATTAAGAGATAGTCCAAAGATCATACAATGACTATAGTGTACCAACAGCCTACACACACACGCACACACGCACACACGCACACATGCACACACGCACACACACACACTCACACACACACACACACACACACACACACACACACACAGACACACACACACACACACACACACACACACACACACACACACACACACACACACACACACACACACACACACACACACACACCAGTAGACTGTGCCTGATTTCAACATTACACCTGTGTAAGTATATCATATGAATTCTATACAATGTCACAGTATCATCACCATATATGTCTGACTGTAACACTGTCATGTTGCACTTTATTGAGTATAGCATCATTGTATGCTGATGAGAACATGATGGGGGTGTAGGGCATGGATGTGGAGCCACATCCATGTGTAAAATTGTCTCAAAAGTCATAGTTGTATGCATAGATATGAACATTGCCTGCTGTCAGGTTAGAAAACCTATAAGTGTAGTTAAAGTAGCTTGAAAACACAGGTGTTAATTTACTGGCACAGAACAGGATTGTCTTGAATATTGTCAGAGTGCATGTTACATAGAATGCTACAACAAGATGTTCGGTGGAGGGTTTGACATAGCTATGGTCCCACATATCATTCAAAAACTGTCACCATAGTGATTATTGAATGCACACATAGTTGACTTGCAGTGAGAACAGACTCCCTACCTATTTACAGTACTTAATGCAAGCACCACAGTACTATAGTTGGCAACACTTTATGGCTGATTGACATTAGCAGAGTCTGATGAAAAGATGATAATAGCAATGTCCCACATGCTGATGTAAAACAATCTCTTGAATGTTAATCAAGTGAACACACATACCACACACACACACACACACACACACACACACACACACACACACACACACACACACACACACACACACACACATGCGCGCACGCACATGCACACACATTAACTGCAGTGAATAGCAAACCCCTACCTAAGTATACCAAATAGTATTTAATGCAAATGCAACGTCATACATCTGATTTTACAATGCTAAATGGCAATTTATACTGGATGACATTATCACTGGATGTTTGAGAGAAGATATTGTGAGGCCTGAATTAAGTGTATGTGTAGGGATGTACAAAAGTCAAAAATACTGGTACTCCTTGGGATTGTGCTGATGACTGTAGGATACACAGTTATGCTCTTCTGACTAGACAAACACACCAGTTGACTGCATTGAGATTAAAACCCCACCTAACTAGGTACACCAGCTTTAGAACTCATTATTTAATGCAAGCACCACAGCACAAGTCTGACTTTCACAATGCTATTGTACAACTTATAGTGGATGACATCATCATTGGATGTTTGAGAGAAGTCGTTATGAGGCCTAAATTAAATGGATGCATAGGTATGTACAACTGTCAATGTATTGGTATTCTATGGAATGGTACTGATGACTGCAGGATACACAGTTTTACTCTTCTGACTAGACAGACAGACAGACACATACATAAGTTGCCTCCTGTGAGATTAGAATCCCTAACTAAATAGGTGCACCAGCTAGAAAACTCATTAGTTAACACAACCACCACAACACAAGTCTGACTTTTACAATGCTGGCATACAATTAATAGTGGATGATATCATCACTGGATATTTAAGAGACGATGTTGGGATACCTGTATAAAGCAAATAGCTATCCATGTATGACTGTCAGGATATTAAATTGCTGCATTTTACCAGTTTGATGAGTGTGCAAAGTTTAGCATTTGCTATTGTGTTTCCTATGTGCTGGTGTACTTTAAGAGAGAGCTTTACAAACTATACGCAAATAGCTGCCCTCTTTAATACAAGTATTGGAAAATCTGAATGTGTATTGTCAGTAGAAAGATAGTCCTGGTATATAAGAAAGCATATTTTTATTTTTATTTATTTATTTCCAGTTTGATGACCGGGGAGGTCCACTGGACTCAGGGAGCTTGTTTTCAGTGGAGGCCCAGGGAGAAAAGCTCTGCATTACATAGTGTATTTACAGATACAATCAGTAAAGAAAACACAATTAAAATTTCATTTTGTGCTAGAGGACAGGAATAAACTCTTTGGTTACATAGTATCAAAAATGTTGGATGGCATTACATAATGTAATTACAGATTCAATCATAGTAAAGAAAACACAATTACAATTTTATTTTGTGCTAGAGAACAGGAATAAATTCCTTGATTATATAGTATCTAAATATTTAGGATGGCAGTGGAAACTTAATTGTGAGGGTGAAAAAGATTAAGAAGGAAAAGAGAGAAAAAAGGTGGTAACGGTTATTTATAAGTTGTACAGTTGTGACATTTACAGTATTTACATTTAAGTTAGGTTAGCTTGTGCTCAGAGTTAGACAGGAGTTTAAGGTGAGGAAAGATTATTGGGCTAGGTGGGGAGAGTATAGTCGCATTTCCTGGTAGAGGAAAGGGAGGAGTGTAGCTGAGTTTTAAAGGTTTCAAAGTTTTCACAAGTCCTTAGCAAGGATGGAAGATAATTCCATGTTTTAGCTAAGGAAAAGGGTAGCAGAAGCTGACTGGCTGATTGGGTTTGTGGACAGTGATTAGGTTCTGGTGAGTGGATCTTAGAGGTCTCTGAGGGGTGTAAGGTTGGAGGATGTTGGTTAGTGTTGGATACTTGGTTAAAAAATTAGTTTGTGGGCTGTGGTAATTTGGAGATAGTCTAGATGGTTGGAGAGTGCAAGCCAATTTAATAAATGAAGGGCAGTACAATGATGGGAGGAGAATTTGGCTTTGGAGGCAAATTTAGAAATCTTATTATAACAAACTTCCAATTTAGAGGGAAGAGAGAGAGGCAGATAAATTTGTAAGTAGAGGAGCACCATACAATAGTGAGGGGAGTAGATAGGTAGTGGCAAGAGTTTGTCTGGTGGGAGGTGAAAGAAAAGTGGATGTTTCTGTATAGCATACCAAGTTTTATATGGGTTTTCTTAATGTTTTTCTGGATGTGAGTTTTGAATTTTAGGTGTTCATCAATAGTTACCCCAAGTAGTTTAGCAAAGGGAACATCCTCTATGTTTTGGCTAATAATTTGGAATGAGTTTTTATCAAGGGGAAAGCTTTTGAGGGAGAGAATAATAGTATTTTGGATTTGTTGGCACTTAGTGAGAGGTGGTTTTGGAGCATCCAGTTTTCAGTGGAGGATAAAGCAGTTTGGGTCACTGTTTGAAGTTCTGAGAGGTTAGAGGTGCAGCAGACTAAAGTTGAATCGTCTGCATATTGTATGATTGTGGTATTGAGTATGGCTTTGTGGAAATCATTAATAAAGATGTTGAACAGCATTGTACCAAGTATGGATCCCTGGGGTACTCCAATGGGGGTAGGAAGGAAGGTTGAGGTGCCTTTCCCCACTTCATGGCTTGAGACCTGTCAAAAAGGTAGCTTGAGAACCAGGATAAGGATTTCTGGGTGAGATGAAGGCTAGAAAGGTGTCTCAAGAGGTGAGTGTGGGAGATAGTATCGAATGCATTGGACATATCAAGTAGAACTGTAGATACTATTTTCTAGAGTCATGGACAATATTTACTGTGTCTACGAAAGAGAGAAGGGCAGTGATAGTACTATGGCCAGGTCAGAAACCATGTTGGGTTGGAGTAATTAGTTAGTGATTGGCTAGGTATGGCATAATCTGAAGGTGGATGCATTTTTCCAGGAGTTTTGAGATTGGGGAGAGGATAGCTATGGGGCAGTAGTTAGAGATGCTATTGTTTTTGCCTCCTTATGGAGAGGTAGGAAAAAGGCAGCATGTCATAATTTGGGCACATAAGATTCCTGCATGGCTCTATTAATCAAGATGATGATGGGGAGAACAATAACATCTGCGGCTATTTTAGGAAGGAAGGAGGGATATTGTCAGGGGCATTGGAGCATGGTTTTAATTTAGAGAGTAGTTTTTTCATGTGGGAAGTTAAGATGGGGTTAAGTTCAAATATTGGAGCAGGATTGTGGGCAGAGGGTTGTGTAGAGGCTGTGGAAGATTGGATAGGTTGAGAGGGAGGGTTGCTGTTAGGGAAGGTCTTGGTCAGCTCTGCTATGGAGATGGTGAAGAAGGAGTTGAATAGGAAGGCTATTTCAGGATGAGATTTGCTAGAGTCAGGTCAGAGGCTATTTTTGGTGCCTGGGCTGAGACGAGAATTAATGGAATTCCAGAACTGTTTGGGGTTTTTTGATTGGTTAGACTGTAGTTTAATATAGTAGGACTTGTTATCTCTGATGATTTGTTTTTTAATGAGTTTGTGGAGTTGTTTATATTTAAGAAGAGTTTCTGGCTGATGATTTTGGTGGTATGTTTTCCAGGATTTATCTCTTTGTAGCATAAGTTTTTTGGTGTCTTTGGTTAGCCAGGGGGCGGTCTCAGACCTCCCAACCATCCCAAATTACTCGGTTTTTACTGCGTTTTGGGGTCCCAAAGAAGGGGTGCCACGATTCCTGAGTGCCACCCCTTCATTTTGATTTTTTAATCTATTTTTTTAGATTTCATGCTTTCGGAGCTGACGTCATCGCATGCACGATGATGTCAGCTCAGTTAGCCTGTCAGAATTAAGCCCAGACATGCGTGCACGTCTGTTTGAATACTGTCTGGGACTGTCAGTTATGGAGTTGCGATTTTGCCGAGTCTGGGCAGATTTTACTTTTAAGCCTTGCTATTTTGCTTTAATTTTAATGCCGTTTGCAGGCAGATTTACTTCTGTCGATTTACTTTTGTATGAATACTTGGAGACTGCCATTTACTTCAGCCATGGAGTTAATCCATAACTGCAGAGTGATTGGAGTTTTGCGGATTGCTAACAGGTACATTTTTGCTTAAGTTGTGTGTGTCTGTGTGTGTGTGTGTGTGTGTGTGTGTGTGTGTGTGTGTGTGTGTGTGTGTGTGTGTGTGTGTGTGTGTGTGTGTGTGTGTGTGTGTGTGTGTGTGTGTATGTGTGTGTGTGTGTGTTTCTTTACCATTGAAACATGTTCCTGATAGCTCTATTCATGATGCCAGAAATGTAAACTGATGAAAAGCAGCTGAGCCAAATACACAAACACAAATTGTTTTCTTACATGCGAAACTAACTAACCACATATACATTTACACTGCTAGTGTTGGTGGATTGTGGTTGACAGGCTATGGTGAGCAAGAAAACAGTCAGGAAGGTGTGGATACCTTAGCGCACCCAGACACTCGCTAGGTGACACAGCCTGTCAGAGCTGACATCTCTTTCCAATAATGCTAGAGTCACTCACAGGACTGTCACTTAATACATGCTCTCCAATACCTAGTAAGATCAATACTATCATGCAATGCATTAGCTGTTTTGCTTTCTGTGCCATGCGGGTACCCTAATAACTCATGGCTTGGTGAATGATTCTCTAAGAAGTAAAGCCCGTGTGTTTCACTTTTAGATTGTATTGTCAGTCTGCATAAAAACTGAGGAAATATAGTCCGGTTATCTCTTTTTTCAATTGATTAATGCAGCAATGATGCACCGACCCTGCAGTATCATGCCTCGGTATGTGTAAAACAAAATAAATTATAATAAAAATTAGCACAGGGTAATTCTAAATGTATATCACGCCTGTCTCACTAGTTAGATTCTACCTAGAAAGATACAAAAGTGTCTTGTTGTAGTTCAACACTGGTGCTTCTTCAATATTTCAGAACTCTTTTTCTGCTTATAGCTCCATTTCCAGGCTACAGCTTGATGTACATGTTTCTTACTGACATAGTTATCTCTGGCATACTGGATACAAACTTTGCAAGATACTGAATCATTTCTAAGAACTTTTTCTAGTGCTTGTCTTTGGCATTTATCTGACTGATATGACTTTTTCTGTATTAGGCTTCATTCTACCTGATTGTTAACTTTATATTTGCATTTAGTTAATTTTGAAGTTATAACCACTGAATATTACAATAATGTTTCAGTCTTAACTTTTTGTTATGCTTGTCTTTGGTCTAATCCCTGATTTTCATGCAGAACTGACAGTTAGTTGGCATTTGACACTATTGAGACTACTTCAATTGTAAGAAATGGGTAAATACTCTGTCTTAACCACTTTATTAAAATATCTTGACTCAGGAACAAGTGTGAACTGTGCATTGCTTTACAACATTATCAACCCATTATGTTGCTCTAAATTCTTAATGCTACATAATCTTTCTATTTCATTCTATTCCTAAGAGCTACTAGTAGTACTTGAAGCAGGTGTTATTGGCATAATATCATGACTCGTTTGTGTAGAACACAGCCTTTCGGTAAGCTTCACAAGCTTGCATAGGCCTATAGGATATCACTGCTATTGCTCTGTACAGTAATTGAGGTGTGTGTGTGTGTGTGTGTGTGTGTGTGTGTGTGTGTGTGTGTGTGTGTGTGTGTGTGTGTAAGTAGACTTTTATGATGGAAATGTTCTGAATTGTGCAGTTTTGTCATTATTGGTTCGTGCATTTTGTTTCATTGCCTACTGGAAAAATGTTCAAACAATACATTTAAAATGTGATTGTGTGTTTGGAAGTAGACTTTTATGATGGAAATGTTCTGAATTGGGCAGTTTTGTCATTATTGGTTCGTGCATTTTGTTTCATTGCCTACTGGAAAAATGTTCAAACTATAAATTTAAAATGAGCTATAACTTAAGTCTAACAAGCGTGCTGTATTATACAAGGAATATAATTTAATAAAGTCAGGAATTTGCATCAAAGAATGCATGTATGTTTCTTGTTTTGTGTGCTAGGGGCCTATGATTTGATAACAGCCCAAAGGTAATCTTTATCACCACTGGCCAGATGCATTTTCTTTGGATGTGGTGTGGGTTTCAATGCTTTTTCAATGAATGTGAGTTTCGAGGTCAGAGAAGTTTTAATGCCAAGTCTATTTTCATTGTGAGACAGTATTGCTTTGTTTAGCAGATACCTATTCATGTTTGTGCATTGTGCTATAAAATGTAAAAACAAAATCCAAATAATCATTGTAGAAGTAAAGCAGTATGTACACATTAGTGTTTATGGTAAATAGGGTGAATGGGGTGAAATAGCCAGGTAATGGGACATTGGAATGGCTGCAGGGGAATTCTGGTGCCATAGTTTGGTTGTCTGCTCTTCAGTTTGCATTTGAATGTTGTTATCCAACAATTCCATTGGAGTGGGAGGGGTTATGTAATTATGTATGCAAATTTTACGTTAATCAGTGTACAGATTTGTACCTATTTTCCATGGGCCTTGTCCAGATTTTTGATTATTCCAGGTTGAGAGGTATGGGCAGTCTTGGTTTTTAGCCTTTTTGTTCTTGGTGGAGCTAGGGAGTTGAGGATGTTTAAGAAGGTTGAGTTGAAGAATTCTACGGCATTATCTAATGGTAGAGTTTTTAGAAGATTCCAGTTTGTTTGTTTTAGGGCATCAGACAAGGTAGTGGGGTTAAAGTTTGTGAGGTTACATGTGTGAGTATATTGGTGTAGGTGAGGAGTGGAGTGGGTAGCTCTGTGATGAAAGATGGCAAGTGGTCTCCTATAGGGTCAGGTATAATGCCAGAGTTTATAACTTTATGAGGGTGGGATAATAGGATCTAGTCTAGAGTGGTACCTGGTGGGTTTGTTTTGTTGGGTCTGGTAATGGAGTTAGTTGGGAATAGTTATACAAATTGATGGGTATGGTGGGATTTGCATTGTTGATTTTATTCCATTCGCTATAACAGTACATATTTTTGTAGTGTATTTGATATATTTAAGGTTTCAAGTGCATGGATGCAGGTAACACATGGCTGCAGTGTAAATACGTGTTCATTCCATAAAACACGCCATCCGTTTGCAAGTCTTTTTACATGTACTTTCATGGGATGTAAACTAAATGGGCAGTAAACATAAGTAAAACATGCTAATGTGGACTTTCCCTAGTGTACCTGTGAGCAGCTGATTTGTGCAATCAATGGCAAAAGCATTAACCCAGCAGCTAGTGTTGTGGTACCCTCTGTTTGCACATGCAAGATTCACATTTTACTGCTTTCCCCATTTACACATAGTTAGTCAATGAGCCAATGCAAGCACTGTGGATAGTTCTGATTAAGAAATATACCTGCTGCTTATCTGATTCTGTTGCAGCAGGTATACATGCATTGCAATATCTCTTTTGAGCCCAGATGACACAGGGTATTTAATACTTTAAAATATATATGAAATAATTATTTATTCTACTTTCACTGTGTGTTACCTTAACACAGTGCATTTACACAGAATTGCATGGAGGTAACCACACCATTGAAGAACCATTCATCATTGCTCTGCATTGGTCCATGACGCCAAACACCACACAAACACAGAGGACAAAATGTGAAGGGTTTCATTAGATTGTTTTAACTTATGTATGTGGTGTGTGGTTATACCTCTTGACCAGATTAAAGGTGTTAAAATGTGGTAGATAGGAAAGTGGTGAAATAGGAGGCAAGCAGGGTAAAAAACAAAGGGAAAGCAATAGAGAAATGTGCGTAGGGAGGTAGGAAGGAATCATAGATGTCCACTTCTTCAACAGTGTAAAATGAAAATATGAATAGAATATTAGCTGAGTTTGGATTGTCACCTCAGCAAAGAGGGGTGACAACAATGCAACCATGTTGTATAGCCAGTTTGACCAAATCAAGTGTGTCGAGATAATACCTGTGTGAAGTGGAGAGATAAGTATGGGATACTATTTTTTATGGCACAATGCCCATTTTTTTATTTTTACTTCAGTAAGAGAAGAATGTTGGGTAAAGGACATGAGTATTTCATGATCAAGTAAGTAGGGGAGGGGAGGAAGTGGATGCAGACAAACAGGACAAGACAAAGGGATGATGATGGACACAGGTTGGGAGACAACATGTTTGGGGATAGAGTGGGGACATCAGATGCCCATGTCCGTCAAGCATGGGGACAGTGAAAATCTAGTCCTTTCCCCCAGAACTGCCATCACTGTCCCCTTATTCTGCTGGCTGCTGGAGTGATTGATGTATTTTTCTATGGACCATAACAGACAGCATCCTCTCCATCCAGCATAGGCATGCACCACATGTGCTCGCCACAAGCCTACACACAAAGCCTGGCAACTCCTGGCAGGTGAAATAATCCCCAACTCTGCCACTAGTCCCAGAGGGTACCACAACACTAGCTACTGGATTAATGCTACCTGATGTGGAGGGGCCCAAGTAATGCAGGGTCAGCAGAGGCAGTACTGCCAGATCAGGTCCCAGATGTGCTGGACATCAGTGCAGGAGCCTGTGGAGTGATGGAAGGCTGATCCACAGTGGGTGGCATACCTCCCTGTGCTGTAAAGCATTTTGTGAGTTGTCAGAAGTGGATGAAATGAAAACATTGGGACCACACGTATAAAAGTAATAGAACAAGAGATAAGGGTTGGGGTGAGAGAAAAAAAGAGATAATTAGTACAATCATATGTGACCTACAATTAATTATTACAGTATAAAGAATTTATTTCTACTTTTACAGTTAAGTATACTTCTTAACAACTACAAACTATAACAGATGATTGCTCAAAATAATTCTTACAATGTGCATATATTGCACATATGCTTGGTCAAATTATGCAGATTAAGTTAATAGCAGGGCATTTATGGCACTTCTGTTAGAATTATCATTATGTCATTTTTTAAATGATTTCACTATATATTTGTTACTTGTGGTATTTGAACCAATGACATCTGACTACGGTGTTAGAATTGATTCCTACAGTTGGTTTGTGCTACAGACTGAAGTTTGCATGCTTGATATTACAGTTAGGATATGCATGTTTAATTTGCTACTACTGTATAGCAGAACAATACTTTAGAAAACATAATAGGTGTGTTGTGCTACATGCATACACATTATTCACTCAGTCTTTCCAAATGTTCAGCACGGGCGTCCCTATTTGCCACTATATCCTGGTGAACTGTGGAATAAAAAGAAAAGAACAAGAGAAGAGTATTATGCATCCCAGTCTTGCTTATATACAGCTGTCTATCTAGTTTAAGTACTTGTTTTCTGAATACTTACACAACAGCGGGATATCCACAGTCCTAAACTCTTCCAGCCACTGGATAACTGTATCCTGCTTGCTTCTTTTGAGATCATTAAGATAGGGCCTGCAATGTTCTCTAGTGCATAGAATGATGGTTGCACTGGAACCAGCCTTGTCCAGACTGTTTCATGCCTCAGACTTGACTGGGAGCTGGCATAGTCCCCCGGCAAGAGCCTTTGGCTGTGAAGCTTTACAAGGAGTCCAGTAAAGATGTTGGACTCCTCAACACCCCATATATGAGCCCTCAATTGGACACCTTCCCTTCTACTTCCGGACAAGTCCACTCCGGCAAACAGCAACAGGCAATGGTGCTTTCCCAACAATTCATGTTATCACATTTACTGCTAGTTTGCAAACATAACCAACAATGTCAACCACATTTGTGCAATGTTAGGTGGGGATACGCAGTGGCAAACAGAAATGAAAGCAGTTTGGGAAATGAGAAAGTTAATCTGACAGCTGACTCTAGTTTATGAGCTGGTTGCTTCTGTAACTGTTAGTTGATTCAGCTTCAACTGCTTTTACTGTATTTGTGTCTCTTCATACTTTATTTCCCTTTTGCTGCTTGTTCTTAAAAGTGTTCAATTACATTTATTCTGCTGCATTTATTACTTTTTGCTAATATCCTGATTAAATTGTAATTGTTATTCTAAGCCTTTTAGTTTTGGTTTAATGACTTGGGTTTCAGACCAGTTGTTTTACATTAAGAAAATTTTTGGTCTACACTCTTGTGGGAGGAGAGGGTAGCCTCTACCTTTCTGAGCTGAGAATTGCTAGGTGAAGGCTTTATGTGCTTGTTGTTCTAAGTATCTTTGTTCTAGATTAAGCACTTGGGATCCAAACCAGTTATTTTACATTAGGAAGATTTGTGGTCTAAACCCTTGTAGCAGGAAGGGGTAGCCTACACCCTTCTAAGCTGGGAATTGCTGGTTGAAGGCTCATTGTGTCTATTATTCTGAAAGTGTCTTAGTTCTGGATGAAGCACTTGGGGTCCAAACTAGTTATTTTACATTAGGATAGCTGTGGTCTAGTTTTGGCAGGAGAATGTGGCCTACATCCTTCTAAGCTGGGAACTGCTGGTGAAGGTTTATTGTCCCTGTTATTCTAAGTAACATTTTTACTGCTTTAAGCACTTAGGTTCAAAATCAGTTACTTTACATTAGGAAGATTTTCTGGTCTAATCTCTTGTGGCAGTACAGGATAGCCTGCACCATTCTAAGCTGGAAAATCCAGGTTGAAGGCCTATTGTGTCTGTTATTCTGAAGGGTCTTAGTTATGTCTTCAGCAACTGAGCTCCAAAACCGGTTGTTTTTCATTAGTAACATTTGTGGTCTAGACTCTTGTGGCAGGGGAGTGTGGCCTTCACCCTTCTATACTGGGAATTGCTGATGAATTGTTGCTTTATTTAAACTGTTTTTTTTATGTTGTGACTATGATTTTTTGCACTTGGAATTTCTAGTACTTCTGCATTTTGTAGCATAGGCCAGATTCAGACTTACTGAATCTAGTCTTTTTGGTATCACTTTAGCACTACAAATAGCTCTTCACTGAGATACTGAAATATCTGAAGCATCTGTTGCTTCCAACTAACTATAAGTGCTTGTTTTTGCTAGTATGTTGAACTTTTAATTTGTATTTGATTTCTATTGTCTGTTTAAATTGTCTGAACTGTTTTTTGCCACATTTTACTATATACTGTACTAGTTCATCTATAGCATAGCACTGTTGATATACACCATTTTATGGGAAAATAGTAAGTTTGGAGGCTGTGTTGTAGTTTGGATCCAACTGTGTCTGGCATATCCATGTTTTCTGTCATGTTATAGGCAATAGCCAACGTGTAATGTTGTCAGGGCTCATTGATACTGCGTTATTAGCTGTACACAGTGAACATATGAGCTGCCCTCCTTAAAATAGAAACTGAGTAATGTTTGCATGTATACATTGGCTGAAGGCTGGTGGCAACAGGTGAGTGATGTGTGAGACAAACTGCTGGCTAGGAGATTGTCTATTTCAACCAGTTGGGTATGTCTGGTGACATCCACATGCATATCTGTGTTTAGCTCTGTATTCCATTTAGCATTTCACATTTATTGGAATAAATGATTTGTGTAAAGACCTTCAAATACATCCTCAGTCATTCATCACATTTCATATACTGGTAATAGCACACAGTTGTACAACTGTGCCAGTTTCACATACTTACATGAATTGCACAACATATGTGTGTTTCATGGCCAAGCTGTATTTGAACAGATGGATTCCATATCAGGACACATTAGAAATCAGTTGTTCGTGGCTCATGTAAAACATTTTGTGACACAAATGCTAATAGTCACTAAATGGTGCTACTGACCACCTCAGTAATACACATCATAGCAACATGTGTATGTGGCCAGGTAATAAAATATGAATTTATATTAATGTCTGTCATGGAGCATGTAAATTTTTACATCTGAGTAACACCTGCAAATGCATCTGCAGTTAACTCCTACTGACGCCTCTAGCTGTCAAATATCGCTTGTTCATATTTGCATCAATAATTCCAAAACCATGCTATGTACAAGGTTTTAAACAATTTTATCTTAAGGTTACACAATAGCAAACTCAATTGGATTATCATTTGACCTCTGTCTGGTGCAGGTAAATATATATTAACTGTTGTTGTTGTGATATTAGT
>NC_056746.1:1476384130-1476426630 GCF_019279795.1 Protopterus annectens
GTGCTGCGGTAGCGTTGTCGCCTCACAGTAAGATGCTGTCTGGTTCGATTCTCAGCTAGAGCGTATTCTGCGTGGGGACATGTGTGAATGGGCGTACCTTCATTGAAGGTTGTGCGTCAGGCCTGGCAAGCCGTATGTAAAAATCAACTGACAATCATTAGCAGACCGGAGTTCTGCTGTGGCGACCCCTAACCGGGAAAAGCCGAAAGACACAAACAAATAGTGGATGACATCATCATTGGATGTTTGAGAGAAGTCATTATGAGGCCTAAATTAAATGGATGCATACGTATGTACAACTGTCAATGTACTGGTATTCTATGGGATTGTACTGATGACTGCAGGATACACCGTTTTACTCTTCAGAGTAGACAGACAGACAGACACATACACAAGTTGCCTCCTGTGAGATTAGAATCCCTAACTAACTTGGTAAACCAGCTAGAAAACTCATTAGTTAACAGAAGCAGCACAACACAAGTCTGACTTTACAATGCTGGCATACAATTAATAGTGGATGACATCATCACTGGATATTTAAGAGAAGATGTTGGGATACCTGTATGAAACAAATAGCTATCCATGTATGACTGTCGGGATATTAAAGTGCTGTGTTTTACCAGTTTGATGAGTGTGCAAAGTTTAGCATTTGCTATTATTTTTCCTATGTGCTGGTGTACTTTATGAGCCAGCTTTACAAACTATATGCAAATAGCTGCCCACTTTAATACAAGTATTGGAAAATCTGAATGTGTATTGTCAGTAGAAAGATAGTCCTGGTATATAAGAAAAAAATCTTTTTATTATTTTTTTATTTATTTCCAGTTTGATGACCGGGGAGGTCCACTGGACTCAGGGAGCTTGTTTTCAGTGGAGGCCCAGGGAGAAAAGCTCTGCATTACATAGCATATTTACAGATACAATCAGTAAAGAAAATACAATTAAAATTTCATTTTTTGCTAGATAACAGGAATAAACTCTTCGGTTACATAGTATCAAAAATGTTGGATGGCATTACATAATGTTGTTACAGATTCAATCATAGTAAAGAAAACACAATTACAATTTTATGTTATGCTAGAGAACAGGAATAAATTTCTTGATTATATAGTATCTAAATATTTAAGATGGCAGTGGAAACTTAATTGTGATGGTGAAAAAGATTAAGAAAGAAAAGAGAGAAAAAGGTGGTAAAGGTTATTTATAAGTTGTACAGTTGTGACATTTACAATATTTACATTTAAATTTGGTTAGCTTGTGCTCAGAGTTAGACAGGAGTTTAAGGGGAGGAAAGATTATTAGGCTAAGTGGGGAAAGTACAGTCACATTTCCTGGTAGAGGAAAGGTAGGAGTGTAGCTGAGTTTTAAAGGTGTCAATGTTTTCACAAGTCCTTAGCAAGGATGGAAGAGAATTCCATGTTTTAGCTACGGAAAAGGATAGCAGAAGCTGACTGGCTAATTCAGTTTGCGGACAGTGATTAGGTTTTGGTGAGTCGATTTTAGAGGTCTCTGAGGGGTGTAAGGTTGGAGGATGTTGGTTAGTGCCGGGCACTTAGTGGTTGAAAAATTAGTCTGTGGGCTGTGGTAATCTGGAGATAGTCTAGATGGTTGGAGAGTTCAAGTCAATTTAATAAATGAAGGGCAGTACAATGATGGGAGGAGAATTTGGCTTTGGTGGCAAATTTAGAAATCTTATTATAACAAACTTCCAATTTAGAGGGAAGAGAGAGGCAGATAAATTTGTAAGTAGAGGAGCACCATACAATAGTGAGGGGAGTAGATAGGTAGTGGCAAGAGTTTGTCTGGTGGGAGGTGAAAGAAAAGTGTATGTTTCTGTATAGCATACCAAGTTTTACATGGTTTTCTTAATGTTTTTCTGGATGTGAGTGTCGAATTTTAGGTGTTCATCAATAGTTACCCCAAGTAATTACAGAAGGGAACAACCTCTATAAGAGATTGTTTTGGCTAATAATTTGGAATGAGTTTTTATCAAGAGGGGAAGCTTCTGAGGGATTTAATAACAGTATTTTGGATTTGTTGACATTTAGTGAGAGGTGGTTTTGGAAAATCCAGTTTTCAGTGGAGGAGAAAGCAGTTTGGGTCACTGTTTGAAGCTCTGAGAGGTTAGAGTTGCAGCAGACTAAAGTTGAATCATCTGCATATTGTACAATTTTGGTATTGAATATGGCTTTGTGGAAATCATTAATAAAGATGTTGAACAGCATTGGACCAAGTATGGATCCATGGGGTACTCCAGTGGGGATAGGAAGGAAGGTTGAGGTGCCTTTCCCCCACTTCATGGCTTGAGGCCTGTCAAAGAGGTAGCTTGAGAACCAGGATAAGGAATTCTGGGAGTGATGAAGGCTAGAAAGGTGGCTCAAGAGGTGGGTGTGGGAGATAGTATCAGATGCCTTGGACAGATCAAGTAGAACTGTAGAAACTATTTTTCTAGAGTCATGGACAATATTTACTGTGTCTACGAAAGAGAGAAGGGCAGTGATAGTACTATGGCCAGGTCAGAAACCATTTTGGGTTGGAGTAATTAGTTAGTGATTGGCTAGGTATGGCATAATCTGAAGGTGGATGCATTTTTCCAGGAGCTTTGAGATTGGGGAGAGGATAGCTATGAGACAGTAATTAGAGATGCTATTGTTTTTGCCTCCTTATGGAGAGGTACGAAAAAGGCAGCATGCCAATGCCATAATTTGGGCACATAAGATTCCTGCATGGCTCTATTGATCAAGATGCTGATGGGGAGAACAGTAACATCTGCGGCTATTTTAGGAAGGAAGAAGGGATATTGTTAGGGGCATTGGAGCATGGTTTTAATTTAGGGAGTATTTTTTTATGTGGGAAGTTGAGATGGGGTTTTGTTCAAATATTGGAGGAGGATTGCGGGTAGAGGGTTGTGTAGGGGGTGTGGAAGATTAGATGTGTTGAGAGGGAGGGTTGTTGTTAAGGAAGGTCTTGGTCAGCTCTGCTATAGAGTTGGTGAAGAAGGAGTTGAATAGGGAGGCTATTTCAGGATCAGAATAGCTAGAGTCAGGGCAGAGGCTATTTGTGGTGCCTGGGTTGAGAAGAGAATTAATGGAATTCCAGAACTGCTTGGGGTTTTTTGATTGGTTAGACTGGAATTTAATATAGTAGGACTTTTTATCTCTGATGATTTGTTTTATAATGAGTTTATGGAGTTGTTTATATTTAAGAAGAGTTTCTGGCTGCTGATTTTGGTGGTATGTTTTCCAGGATTTATCTCTTTGTAGCATAGGTTTTTTGGTGTCTTTGGTTAGCCAAGGGGTGGTCTCAGACCTCCCAACCATCCCAAATTACTCGGTTTTTACTGAGATTTGGGGTCCCAGTGAAGGGGTGCCATGATTCCTGTGTGGCATCCCTTCATTTCTGATTTTTTAATCTATTTTTTTAGATTTCATGCTTTCGGAGCTGACGTCATCACATGCACGATTACGTCAGCTCAGTTAGCCTGTCAGAATTTATCTCAGACACACGCGCACGTCTCTTTAAATACTGTCTAGGACTGTTAGTTATAGAGTTGCCGTTTTGCCGAGTCTGGGCAGAGTTTATTTTTAAGCCTTGCCATTTTATAGAGTCCAGGCAGATTTCACTTTTAAGCCTTGCTGTTTTGCTTTAATTTTAATGCCATTTGCAGGCAGATTTACTTCCGTCGATTTACTTTTGTATGAATACTTGGAGACTGCCATTTACTTTAGCCATGGTGTTAATCCATAACTGCAGAGTGATTGGAGTTCTGTGGATTGCTGACAGGTACCTTTTTGCTTAAGGTGTGTGTATGTGTGTGTGTGTGTGTGTGTGTGTGTGTGTGTGTGTGTGTGTGTGTGTGTGTGTGTTTCTTTACCATTGAAATTTGTTCCCTACAGCTCTATTCATGATGCCAGCAATGTACACTGGTGAGAAGCAGCTGAGCCAAATACACAAACACAAATTGTTTTCTTACATGCAAAACTAACTAACCACATACACATTTACACTGCTGGTGTGGGCAGATTATGGTTGACAGGCTATGGTGGGCAAGAAAACAGTCAGGAAGGTGTGGATACCTTAGCGCACCCAGACACTTGCTAGGTGACACAGCCTGTCAGAGCTGACATCTCTTTCCAATAATGCTAGAGTCACTCACAGGACTGTCACTTAATACATGCTCTCCAATACCTAGTAAGATCAATGCTATCATGCAATGCATTAGTTGTTTTCCTTTCTGTGCCATGCAGGTACACCGAATAATTCATGGTTTGGTGAATGATTCTCCAAGAAGTAAAGCCCGTGTGTTTCACTTTTAGATTGTATTGTTGGTCTGCATAAAAACTGAGGAAATATAATCCGGTTATCTCTCTTTTCAATTGATTAATGCAGCAATGATGCACCGACCTTGCAGTATCATGCCTAGGTATGTGGAAAACAAAATAAATTGTAATAAAAATTAGCACAGGGTAATTCTAAATGTACATCACCCCTGTCTCTCTAGTTAGATGCTACCTAGAAAGATAGAAAAGTGTCTAGTTGTAGTTCTACACTGGTGCTTATTCAGTATTTCAGAACTCTTTTTCTGCTTAGAGCTCCATTTCCAGGCTACAGCTTGATGTAACATGTTTCTTAGTGACATAGTTGTCTCTGGCATACTGGATACAAACTTTGTAAGATACTGAACCATTTCCATGAACTTCTTGTAGTGCTTGTCTTTGGCATTTATCTGACTGATATGACTTTTTTCTGTATTTGACTTCATTCTACCTGATTGTTAACTTTATATTTGCATTTAGTTAATTTTGAAGTTATAGCCACTGAATATTAAAATAGTGTTTCAGTCTTAACTTTTTGTTATGCTTGTCTTTGGTCTAATCCCTGATTTTCATCCAGAACTGTCAGTTAGTTGGCATTTGACACTATTGAGACTACTTCCCTTGTAAGAAATGGGTAGATACTCTGTCTTAATCACTTTATTAAAATATCATGACTCAGGAACAAGTGTGAACTGTGCATTGCTTTACAACATTATTGACCCATTATGTTGCTCTAAATTCTTAATGCTACATAATTTTTCTATTTGATTCAATTTATAAGATCTACTAGTAGTACTTGAAGCAGGTGTTATTGGCATAATATCATGACTCATTTGTGTAGAACACAGCCTTTCAGTAAGCATCACAAGCTTGCATAGGCCTATAGGATATCACTGTTATTGCTCTGTATAGTAATTGAGGTGTGTGTGTGTGTGTGTGTGTGTGTGTGTGTGTGTGTGTGTGTGTGTGTGTGTGTGTGTGTGTGTGTTTGTGTAAGTAGACTTTTATGATGGAAATGTTCTGAATTGGGCAATTTTGTCATTATTGGTTCATGCATTTTGTTTCATTGCCTACTGGAAAAATGTTCAAACTATAAAATTAAAATGTGCTATAACTTAAGTCTAACAAGTGTGCTGTATTATACAAGGAATATAATTTAATAAAGTCAGGAAGGTGCGTCAAAGAACATATGTATGTTTCTTGTTTTGCGTTGAAGGGGCCTATGATTTGAAAATGGCCCAAAGGTAATCTTTATCACCACTAACCAGATGCATTTTCTTTGGATGTGGTGTGGGTTTCAATGCTGTTTCAATGAATGTGAGTTTCAAGGTCAGAGAAGTTTTAATGCCAAGTCTATTTTCATTGTAAGACAGTATTGCTTTGTTTAGCAGATACCTATTCATGTTTGTGCATTGTGCTATAAAATGTAAAAATACAATCCAAATAATCATTGTAGAAGTAAAGCAGTATGTACACATTAGTGTTTATGGTGAATGGGGTGAAATAGCCAGGTAATTGGACATTGGAATGGCTGCAGGGGGACTCTGGTGTCATATTTTGGTTGTCTGTTCTTCGGTTTGCATTTGAATGTTTTTATCCCACAATTCCATTGGAGTGGGTGGGGTTATGTAATTATGTATGCAAATTTTACGTTAATCAGCATACAGATTTGTACCTATTTTCCATGGGCCTTGTCCAGATTTTTGATTATTCCAGGTTGAGAGGTATGGGTGGTCTTGATTTTTTCCCTTTTTGTTCTTTGTGGAGCTAGGGAGTTGAGGATGTTTAAGAAGGTTGAGTTGAAGAATTCTACGGTATTATCTAATGGTAGAGTTTTTAGAAGATTCCAGTTTGTTTGATTTAGGGTGTCAGACAAGGTAGTGGGGTTAAAGTTTGTGAGGTTACATATGTGAGTCTATTGGTGTAGGTGAGGAGTGGAGTGGGTAGCTCTGTGATGAAAGCTGGCAAGTGGTCTCCTATAGGGTCAGGTATAATGCCAGAGTTTATAAATTTATTATGGTGGGATACTAGGATCTAGTCTAGAGTGGTAGCTGTGGGTTTTTTTTTGTTGGGTCTGGTAATGGAGTTAGTTAGTTGGGAATAGTTATATAAATTGATGGGTATGGTGGGATTTGCATTGTTGATTTTATTCCAGTTGATATAAGAATACATATTTCTGTAGTGCATTTGATATATTTGAGGTTTCAAGTGCATGGATGCAGGTAACACATGGCTACAGTGTAAATATGTGTTCTTTCCATAAAACGTGTCTTCTGTTTGCTTGTCTTTTTACATGTATTTTCATGGGATGAAGACTAAATGGGCAGTAAACATAAGTAAGACATGCTAATGTGGACTTTTCCTAGCATACCTCTGAGCAGCTGATTTGTGCAATCAATGGCAAAAGCATTAACCCAGCAGCTAGTGTTGTGGTACCCTCTGTTTGCACATGCAAGATTCACATTTATACTGCTTTCCCCATTTACACATAGTTAGTCGATGAGCAAATGCAAGCACTGTTGATAGCTCTGATTAAGAAATATACCTGCTGCTTATCTGACTCTGTGACAGCAGGTATATGTGCATTGCAATATCTCTTTTGAGCCCAGATGATACAGGGTTCGAATCCAGGTGTATTTAATACTTTAAAATATATATGAATTAATTATTTATTCTACTTTCACTGTGTGTTACCTTAACACAGTGTGTTTAGACAGAATTGCATGGAGGTAACTGCACCATTGAAGAACGATTCACCATTGCTCTGCATTGGTCCATGATGATAAACACCACACAAACACAGAGGACAAAATGTGAAGGGGTTCATTAGATTGTTTTAACTTATGTATGTGGTGTGTGGTTCTACTTCTTGAACAGATTAAAAGTGTTAAAATGGGGTAAATAGGAAAGTGGTGAAATAGGAGACAAGCAGGTAAAAGAACAAAGGGAAAACAACAGAGGAATGTGCAGTAGGGTGGTAGTAAGGAATCATAGATGTCCACTTCTTCAACAGTGTAAAATGAAAATATGAATAGAATATTAGCTGAGTTTGGATTGTCACCTCAGCAAAGAGGGATGACAACAATGCAACCATGTTGTATAGCCAGTTGGACCAAATCAAGTGTGTCGAGATAACACCTGTGTGAAGTGGAGAGATAAGTATGGGATAATATTTTTTGTGGCACAATGCCCATTTTTTAATTTTTACTTCAGTAAGAGAAGAATGTTAGGTAAAGGACATGGTTATTTCATGATCAAGTAAGTAGGGGAGGGGAGGAAGTGGATGCAGACAAACAGGACAAGACAAAGGGATGATGATGGACACAGGTTGGGAGACACCATGATTGGGGATAGGGTGGGGACATCAGATGCCCATGACCATCAAACATGGGGACAGTGAAAATATAGTCCTCTCCCCCAGAACTGCCATCACTGTCCTCCTATTCTGCTGGCTGTTGGAGTGATTTATGTTTTTTTCTATGGACCATAATAGACAGCATCCTCTCCATCCAGCATAGGCATGCACCACAGGTGCTATCCACAAACCTATGCACCAAGTCTGGCAACTCCTGGCAGGTGACATAATCTCCAACTCTGCCACTAGTCTCAGAGGGTACCACAACACTAGCTACTGGGTTAATGCTACCTGATGTGGAGGGGCTGAAGTAGTGCAGGGGCAGCAGAGGCAGTACTGTCAGATCAGGTCCCAGATGTGCTTGGCATCAGTGCATGAGCCTGTGGAGTGATGTAAGGCTAATCAACAGTGGTTGGCATACCTCCCTGTGCTGTAAAGCATTTTGTGAGTTGTCAGAAATGGATGAAATTAAAACACTGGGACCACACATATAAAAGTAATAGAAAAAGAGATAAGGGTTGGGGTGAGAGAAAAAAAGAGATAATTAGTACAATCATTTGTGACCTACAATGAATTATTACAATATAAATAATTTATTTCTACTTTTACAGTTAAGTATACTTCTTAACAACTACAAACTATAACTAATGATTGCTCAAAATAATTCTTACAATGTGCATATATTGCACATATGCTTGTTTAATTTATACAGATTAAGTTAATAGCAGGGCATTTATGGCACTTCTGTTAAAATAATCATTATGTCATTTTTTTAAATGATTTCACTATATATTTGTTACTTGTGGTATTTGAACCAATGACATCTGACTACGGTGTTAGAATTTATTCCTACAGCTGGTTTGTGCTACAGACTGAAGCTTGCATGCTTGATATTACAGTTAGGATATGCATGTTTAATTTGCTACTACTGTATAGCAGAACAATACTTTAGAAAACATAATAGGTGTGTTGTGCTACATGCATACACATTGCTCACTCAGTCTTTCCAAATGTTCAGCACGGGCCTCCCTATTTGCCACTATATCCTGGTGAACTGTGGAATAAAAAGAAAAGAACAAGAGAAGAGTATTATGCATCCCAGTCTTGCTTATATACAGCTGTCTATCTAGTTTAAGTTCTCGTTTTCTGAATACTTACACAACAGCGGGATATCAGCAGTCCTAAACTCTTCCAGCCACTGGATAACTGTATCCTGCTTGCTTCTTTTGAGATCATTAAGATAGGGCCTGCAATAGCTGCGGTGGTGGTGCTGTGGTAGCGTTGTCGCCTCACAGTTAGACGTTGCCCGTTCAATTCTCAGTTAGAGCGTCTTCTTTGTGGTGACATGCATGAATGGGCATTCCTTCATAGAAGGTTGTGTGTTAGGCCTGGCAAGCCAGCACATAAAGCTCTACTGCCAATCATTAGCACACCGGAGTTCCGCTGTGCTGACCCCTAACCGGGAAAAGCCAAAAAACACAAACAAAGATAGGGCCTGCAATGTTCTGTAGTGCATAGAATGACGGTTGCACTGGAACCAGCCTTATCCAGACTGTTTCATGCCTCAGACCTGCACTGGGAGCTGTTATAGTCTCCTTGCAAGAGCCTTTAGCTGTGGAGCTTTACAAGGAGTCCAATAAAGATGTTGGACTCCTCAACACCCCATATGTGAGCCCTAAATTGGACACCTTCTCTTCTACCACCAGACAAGTTCACTCAGGCAAACAGCAACAGGTAATGGTGTTTTCCCACCAATTCATGTTATCACATTTACTGCTATTTTGCAAACCTAACCAACAATGTCAACCACATTTGCGCAATGTTAAGTGGAGAGAAGCAGTGCCAAACAAAAATGAAAGCAGTTTGGGAAATGAGAAAGTTAATCTGACAGCTGACTCTAGTTTATGAGCTGGTTGCTTCTGTAACTGTTAGTTGATTCAGCTTCAACTGCTTTTACTGTATTTGTACCTCTTTATACGTTATTTCCCTTTTGCTGCTTGTTCTTAAAAGTGTTCAATTACTTTTATTCTGCTGCATTTATTACTTTTTGCTAATATCCTGATTAAATTATAATTGTTATTCTAAGCCTTTTAGTTTTGGTTTAATGACTTGGGTTTCAGACCAGTTGTTTTACATTAAGAAAATTTTGGTCTACACTCTTGTGGGAGGAAAGGGTAGCCTCTACCCTTCTGAGCTGAGAATTGCTAGGTGAAGGCTTTTTGTGCTTGTCGTTCTAAGTGTCTTTGCTCCAGATTAAGCACTTGGGATCCAAACCAGTTATTTTACATTAGGAAGATTTGTGGTCTAAACTCTTGTAGCAGGAGGGGATAGCCTGCACCCTTCTAAGCTGTGAATTGCTGGTTGAAGGCTCATTGTGTCTGTTATTCTGAAAGTGTCTTAGTTCTGGATTAAGCACTTGTGGTCCAAACTAGTTATTTTACATTAGGATAGTTGTGGTCTAGTTTTGGCAGGATAATGTGGCCTACACCCTTCTAAGTTGGGAACTGCTGGTGAAGGTTTATTGTCCCTGTTATTCTAAATAACATTTTTCTGCTTTAAGCACTTAGGTTCCAAATCAGTTACTTTACATTAGGAAAGTTTTTGGTCTAATCTTATCTGGCAAGACAGGATAGCCTACACCATTCTAAGCTGGAAATTCTGGTTGAAGGCCTATTGTATCTGTTATTCTGAAGGGTCTTAGTTATGCCTTCAGCAACTGAGCTCCAAAACCAGTTGTTTTTCATTAGTAACATTTGTGATCTAGACTCTTGTGGCAGGAGAGTGTGGCCTTCACCTTTCTATGCTGGAAATTGCTGATGAATTGCTGCTTTATTTAAACAGTTTTTTTATGTTGTAACTATGATTTTATGCACTTGGAATTGCTAGTACTTCTGCATTTTGTAGCATAGGCCAGATTCAGACTTACTGAATCTAGTCTTTTTGGTATAACTTTAGCACTACAAATAGCTCTTCACTGAGATACTGAAAGATATGAAGCATCTGTTCGGAGGGTGGCCTAATGGTTAAGGTGTTTGCCTTGCAAACACAAGGTGCAGGGTTTGAGTCTCACAAGGGATAATTGGCTAGGCTTAAAATGGCTTGCAAGAGCAGTTAGCTTAGTACTAATCTATGAATCTATGTTGCTTCCAACTAACTATAAGTGGTTGTTTTTGCTCGTATGTTGCACTTTTAATTTGTATTTGAATTCTATTGTCTGTTTAAATTGTCTGAACTGTTTTTTGCCACATTTTACTATATACTGTACTAGTTCATTTATAGCATAGCACAGTTACAGGTTTGCTGTGTTCTGAGTCTGCTCTTTTTAACTTCTGAGCATCAAATTCAAACCATCTTTGTTGGTATAAGCCCTTCTACACCTTTGTGGGAGGAGAATGCTGTCTGGCTCCCATCTAATCGAGGGTGATTGGACTAAAGAGAGAGCATCCTTATTGGCTAGTTTGAGTTAAAAGGATTATTTCTTGTTTTACTTAAGCCCCATGTTTGCACTTGTTTGTGTGTAGTGCACTATCGTGCACTGCCACATAGTGGTGGTTACCACTGTTGGTTATAGATGCAAACATTTTGCTTGTTAAATTTTCCAGTAGCACTTTGCTTGTGGTCTACCAGAGGTTTTTCATATCCCTGCTCTACTGTCAGATGAAACACTAAGTCTAGCCTTGAGGTACCAACACACCTGTCACCCACTAGCCATTCCTAAATATGACCTATTTTCCTGACCATATAAATTTACCTAACACTATGGAAGGACAATTTCCCATAGTTTCTCCAGCCAGCTTGGTCAACATGGGCATCCTGAGGCATGTAGCAACTGCCTCATGTGCACCCACAACCATCTACTCCTAGTCCATACAAACTCAACATGTGAGAGATGCAACTATATTGAGAACCTTGAATCCATACTCTCTCACACACCAGTCAGTACATATGACAATGAGTGGGATGTCAGCATGCACAGCTCAACTCCTACTCCACCCAAACCCACATCACACATACCTACATATGCTGAGATCCTCACCAGAAAGATAGCTAAACACCAGAGAACTCCCAAACACAAACACAAGCATGCTATACATACTTCCTCTGCAGAACATAATACACATAATAGCTCACACACCAGTATCTCACCTGTTAAGCCCTTAAGGCAAAACAGAAGACCAAGCATATTAGTCATAGGTGATTCCATCTTGTCCCTCTCACCAGGATGGATAAGGAAAAGGTCACAGTCAGTTGTCTGTCAGGTGCCAGGATCTGCCATATCACACATGCACTCAAGTCACTCAACAATAGGTACTGTTATGACTTCATCATAGTCCATGTTGGTGTGAATGACTTGAGATGTACCTCTCTGGACTATATGAAAAGAGACATGACTGAACTCTTGGACTACATGTCTCAGGCAGGTATGTCCCTAGCCTTAAGCAGCATTTTACCTTCAACTAGGATGATGCCTCAATACAAACAAAAAATGATTGACTTCAACAATTAGCTTAGTTTCTGGTGTCATTCTAAGGGGATCTGGGATGACATGATCGACAGACCTTGATGCTTTGCCAGAGATGGTCTTCATCTGACACCCCTAGGATTTTGGCTACTGGCTAAGGTTCTTGCCAACCCTATAGTGCCTTTTTAGGAAGTGTCTCAAAGACAAAATTCCTGATGTAAAAACTGCATCTAAAAACAACCCCAAGGTTATACTGCTAAATGCAAGGAGTCTTAACATCAACTCACTGGAAGCAATCATCACCTTGGAAGATACAAACATTTGTGCAGTCACAGAGACCTGATTCAAGGTTGTGGAGAGCACCCCAGCCATACCAGGTTGCACATCCTTCCACACATTCAGACCACAAACTGAAGGCATGAAAACTAAATGACACCTCCAGATTGGTTAAACAGTATGATTCCCCTGGAGATACTTCATGTGCAATTAACTGTTGGTAGGACACTTCTTCAAGTCATTGCCAGATACAGGACTCCCTCCACAAATCAGGCACCTACTCTGCCTATTTGGATTTACTTGAGTCTATCAAGATATATCCTAATAGCATGATTTTTGGAGATTTTAACTACCCATACATTGACTGGGTAAATTACTTGTGCTCAAACTCACTTGTCCAGAGGTTCCTCGACTTTGTTAACTCCAGTGCCATGGACCAGCTGGTTGACACCTCTACAAGGGGTGCCAACATCCTGGATCTGCTGCTTACCAATATGGGGGACCAATGTAGCACCCCCACTGTGAGGCCTTCCCTGGTGAGATCTGACCACAAATCAGTCTCATTTGACGTAACTATCAGACATGACCCCCTGAAGCAACTAAACTAAAAATCTTCTGCAAAGCAGATTATAACCTCTTACAGGATGGTATAAATAGCACCACTGCACCTCCCCCCTCAGATGGAACTGGCAACTATGCCGAGTTCTACACCAATGCCTTATACAAACACTTGTATAACTGCATTGACTCAGCCATACCTGATAGGACTAAAACAAGCTCCTCAAGGAAGAGCAAACCTACTTGGTGCACAACTTCCATTAACAAGTTTTACAATAAGAGGAAGAACTTGCAGTTTAAGAGTAAGAGGGAGTGAACCCTAAAATGGAAACATTCCCTCCTCAGCTTAAACAAGCAAGTAAGACTTCTTGGGAAGTCCTCCAAAGCAAATTATGAATCCAAATTAGCTTTTTCAACTAAGGACAACCATAGGTCATTCTTTAGTTACATCTGTAACCTAAAAGGAAAGGCCCAGATTTCTGGTGAACTGGTAATTAATGATACCACATATACTGAGCCTGTGTTCTTAGCTAACCTGTTGGCTGACAGGTTCTGTGAAAACTTGAGTTCCCTGTCCCCACCACACATACTCCATGACATCCCTACCACCTGTCCCCTACATTATATCTCTAAAGAGCAGGTTACAAATGCCCTCTCTAAGGTCAAAAACATAGCATCTGTGGGACCTGATAACATCCTCAGGCTGCGTCCTACATGGGCTACAACAAGAATTAGCAACACCATTGGGTACTCTTTTCAGTCATAGTCTAAGCACTGGCTTCATCTAAGCTAAATGGGAAATGGCCACCATTATTCCCTTGCACAAAGTTGGTGCTTCCACTAACTTAGGTAACTATAGACCTATTAGCCTCACTGGCCTTATCTGGAAGGCCATGGAGTGAATCATGATAGACCTTATCCACAAAGATATAGGTAATCTCCAAACACTTGACCCTCCTCATTTTGGATTTGTCAAGGGGAGATCATGTCTGTTAAACCTAGTAGACTTCATCGAGACAGTCACCAAGGCCCTGCATGAGGGGAAATCTGTGCACACAGCCTACCCAGACTTAGCCAAGGCTTTTTACACCATCCTCCACTCAGGCATCATTGACTCAACCAGCTAGGTATCAACCCTTATATCATTAGATGGGTCATTAACTGGCTCACTGATAGAACACATATAGTCAAAATAGGGGAATCCACCTCCAAAAGAAGGCCTACAACTAGTGGTGTTCCACAGGGATCAGTCCTGGGACCTCTACTGTTTGGAATCTATTTGTTTTGAAGTACAAGCAAAAACTATAGGTCTGTGGCTGACAAAGTTTGCTGATGACTGCAAACTAGGAGGAGTCATAGAATTTCCAAATGATGTTAATATCCTACAAGAGGGTCTTATACAAACAAATGATTGGTGCCAAAGTCATGGCCTTAAACTCAATGCATAAAAATGTATTATCGCCCATTTCAGTAAGAGCAATGTTCCCTCTAACTACCACATCAATAGCAACACCCTAAGTATGCACTCAGTGGTGAGAGACCTAAGCACACAGGTGGACAGCAACCTTACATTTGATCCTCGTGTCTTCACAGCAGTAAGAAGGGACAAAATATAATATTATATTATATTATATTATATTATATTATATTATATTATATATTACATTATATATTATTATTGTAGTTTTATGTAATATATTATAATGTGTAATATGTTGCTCATCTCATAAGGGCATTGCCTCCAGAAAAAAAAAAAGTTATAACCTCCCTGTACTCTTCCCTCATCAGGCCAATAATTGAGTACAACTCCCCTTTTGGTATCTATCTTTCCAAGCACCGACAGCGATTGGAGAGACCACAAAGGTTCCTCACAAGGAAAATTCAAAGTCTTCAGCATCTGTGCTATAAGGATCATCTGAAATCATAGTCACTTTATTCTGTTTTATACAGACTACTCAGAGGCTGTCTCTGCCTTGCATATAAGACAATCTCTGACCCTGCTTTATTGGAAATGCTTCATATCTGCACGTCAAGTGGTACACGGGTGACTCAATCTAAAGACCTTAACTTCAAATGTGACATTAATAGAACCTTCTGGAGTGAGAGATTTGTCTCCATAGGGTACAACACCATTGGAACAGACTGCCACTTCATGTCAAACAGAGCACCTCATTGGCCCTCTTCAAACACAATCTGGATGATTGGATGGGTAACTGTAAATTCACCCAGGGGGTTCTACTTGTGTCCTTCTTGGACAGGGGCAATAGGTGCTGATCATGGACATAAAGGTAGAACTTGGCTAGACTTATAAGGGCCCTAAGGCCATTAGCCTATTAACCTCCTATAATCGTATGATTTTATGTACTGTGGGCATACATTTTATGACATGACACTTCTTGTGTGTGGCTTTATACAATTTGTACAATATAAGATTCAATACCATGCTTTAGAGACAAAAATACTCTTCAACATAGGTGATTTTTCATTCTTGCCACAAAAGAAGTGCTTGTTGACCATGCTTATTAATTATACTTAAATACACCTGATAGAGTGAGGCGTTAACCATATATGTATATGACCTGACAAGGTCCTGGTTTATACTTTTGTGTGTGTGACTATCATTCAGGTCTGAAGGCCATCTAAAGACAGAGAAGACAATTATAATTACAGAATCAGAATATTCAGTATACCGTCTGACACACATATAATTCATATGAGCTCCAATGCTATACATACTTATTGTTATTTATAGCTATGTTTCATTTTTTATGTTTTTTTGTTTTTAAAGTGAGTAGACAGGCATTAATAAAATTGTGATTGTGCAAGGATAGAACCCTGGATCAAATGCATTGTGAGCATTAACTTATGCTAGCTGCCACAGGGAAGGTTAAAGCTACAAATTAATCTTTATAGTCATTCCCATGCACAGTGCGTTTGGCATCTGAAACAATCTTTGTCTGAGCTGCTCATTACATATATATATATATATATATATATATATATATATATATACATACACACTAAAGAACTGAGTGTTTAAACATGGTTTTGTGTGGCATGACACTTCAGAAAATAAATTGGTAATTGCAGAACCGCAATCATACTGATACCCACAGTAACACATTTAATATATATATATATATATATATATATATATATATATATATATATATATATATATATATATATATATATATACATATATATATATATATATATATATATATATATATATATATATATATATCCAATATCCTGTGCATGGTCAGTGCACCTGCTGTAGACAGTTATTTCTATGTTTGCTTATTGTATCCAAGTTAATTTTAATATAAAGTAAACTAGAACAACAGGAATAAAATTATGGGCTTTGTTGGAATATTACCCAGACCTGCCTGTATTGCAGCTCTATATGTACACCTGCTGCCACAATAACAGTTAACAAACAGCTGTATATTTTCATATTCATTACTAAGTGTGAGTTTTGACTGCTGCACAATGCATCTTAGGATGTTTGCAAAACATACAGCATACAATGTATCGATTTTGAAATTGTCTACTGTCTGCAGGTGTTCTGTCTGCTTTGTGTGGGCCATCAGGCTAGGTTTTTGCAAAGTTAAGTGACAGGCAAAGCGCACCTTGTTTTATCCTTGTGAGCAGTGTTTATTAGGTTTCATCCTTAAAAGGCATATGTAGGACTTGAACTGTGATCTACAGATAGACTATACTGTGTAGTTCACTGTGTTTAGCAGGTGTGCAACACACACGTGGTTCACTTAGTTTATGTAGTTTTTAGCACAGAAGTACATTACTGAAATTTATCATATTTATCCATTTCCCCTCTTTGCACTAAGCTGCACACTGCACAAAGAGTGATATAAAAAATCAATAAATAACATTACAAAAGAAATGTTAGTACACATTAAAGATTTTTACATAAGTCTGGATTTGAACTGTCACACCAATGAGCTCAGAAAACACTGTAAGGGTGTCTGATCCCTCTGTGCAACAGAAACAGCTTTGCAGCAGGAATGAAAATCACTGTGCATTCAAGCAAGTACCAAATCATCCACAGTATTAACAAGACATATGACACTTGTACACTATCAGTTGTTTGTGCATGTATTCAGTTCAGATTTAGTACAATGAGTGATCATCCAACCATTTATGACTGTTGCTTGCAGCATTACAGCTTTGTCTTTGAATGGTGTTCATTCTTCTCTTATCTGAGTAGTAATCTGAGACATGCAGTCTGTAAGGCATGTTGTTTCATTGGCCTTAAAATGTATGAGAATATTAAATGCCAATAATATACAGTTTTCAACAAAGGCAGGAGAATTTGGATACTAGTGAACAGTATCGGAGAAATGTGTGCTGCTTGCCTACATTTAAAACCTTGATACAATTACTTCTACACTTTGTAAGTGTAACCTGGGTGACACACCCACTGCAGGTGAGGGAGTCATTATTGCTGTCCTGTTTTCCTTCTCCCTATCAGTAATCATTCATAGTTGCAATCCATTAGTAACAAACACCGAGGGAGTGCCTGCACTTTGTTTATACCTGTTACACGGAGCCAAGATTTTTGGATTCAGTAAGTCTAATGAGTTCCCACCTAATTTGCATATTCACCATGCTCACTTGCCTGAATCTACACTATAAAAAGGTAACCATGTAGTTGGGGAACCTGACGGTGACGAAATTTGTGTATGTGCATGTGACGATAGAGGTACTGTACTTATACCAGGAGAAGTAGGGCAGTGAATGTGTGTAAAAAATGTCCACAAAATAAAGAGTGTAGTGCCAAAAAACATCAAACTATTACACACAACAAATGGCACCAGAAAGCAATAAGGACCAACCACTAGTAAAATATTAATGGAATAAAATGAGCTGGTGAGCAGCAAAAATAACACACTCTTTATTAATGCATTCACAGAATAACACAGCGTTTTTGTCGCACCCCATGACTTCTTCTGTTATCCCATCCATCCCTCTTGAATGCTTAAATACCCTTGAATGTACATAAAATTATTCAACTAAACTGTTACTTAAAGCAAAAACTCTAAAATAAAAACTTTTAATAAAAAAAAATGATAAAAAAACATATAAACGTAGTTATGTCCACTACCTACTCATCTTATTAAAAACAAGTGAAATATAATTTGGGCCATTCTCCCTATAAATAATCCCACTTAACATATTTAAAATGTATAAAATATTTAAAATATTTAAAAAAAACTATCCTTCCCTACCATATCAAGCTCAATGCCAAAAAGTGTAGTGTCATCCCCTTTGGTAAAAACTCTGTACCCATGAACTACCACATAGGCAGCAATCTACTTAACACCGAATGTGTGATAAATGACCCTGGGGCCCAGGTGGACAGTAGTATCTCCTTTGATAGTCACAATGTCACAGTAGTCAGGAAGTCCTTTTACGTGGCACACCTCATCATAAAAGGGTTCTCATCCAGGAAAAAAGAGGTCATTGTTCCCCTCTACTCGTCACTCATTAGACCCATTATAGAGTACAAAGCCCCTTTTGGAATGTACCTCACAAGACATCTGCAGCAGCTGGAAAGGCCACAGAAGTACCTCACAAAGAGGATTACTGGCCTCAAACAAATGCCTTACACTGACCACCTCAAAAAACTCCAGCTTTACTCTGTAGCATATCGCCTACTCCGAGGTGATCTCTGCCTAACATATAAAGCTATGTCAAACCCAGAGCTGTTGGACATGCTGCACCTTAAGAAATCCCAATCCCTCCAAGCTACATGCTCTAGGGACCTAAACCTTGTCACCACAATAAACAGGACACACTGTAGGGATAGATTCCTGTCCCAGAGACTTCCTATACTCTGGAACAAGCTACCTATCTATGTCAAGCAAAGTTCTTCATTAGCACTCTTCAAGAAAAATCTTGATGAGCAGATGGGAAATAGGAAATACACCCCGGGGATCACTTCTGTGTCTCTGCTGGACAGTGGCACAGGAAAATAACTTTCTTGGATGGCGTAAGCTATGGTACCTTGCTGGCTAGGCTTACGTAGGCCCTTGGGCTGATAGCCTAGTACCTACCTATGAACCTATGAACCTATAATACTATGCTGCCATCTTGTGTCTGTACCACATATCACCTTACACCATGTTAAGATAAAATAAAAATTCCAGGCTCAACTCAATGCACGATTGTATATTTCCTAGTATAAAAAATATCTGCATCAACACTCAAATGTCAAAATTTCAGCCCATTCTTTTACTCTTAAACTCAAGTAAATGGACCCCATTTTTAGTTCATTAAAGCTTATAGCCTCATCAGTCTTAACTTTTAAACTGGAGCAATCGAAACTGCCTCGTTCAGTTCAGGGAACCTGTTGTCCTCTAAACTTAGCTGCCAATATACTACCCTGAACTTGATCCTTGTATCCTAAGGTTCCCCTCCAGCATTCTGTTCAATCTTTTCTAGCACAAAAAAAGGTAAAAGAAGCCTGAGCACAGACTACCATATGTTTGTACAGGGCATTCCTTTCATCCTTACACTGAATGTTGTAAAGGTGCTCATATATTCTTCTTTTTAGCTTACAAGTCATCTTCCCCACATAGAAGGCATCACATTTTCTGCACAAAGCCAGATACATCACCCCATACTCTCACAATTAGCAAAACATCCAGGTTCCAATATTCTATCCCTTGCTTTCAAAAACATAGTTTCCCTGTTATTGTAAGGTCATTGTGAACAGACTCCATACTTTAATGTGCCCATTCTCTTACTAGAGTCGTGTGCCCTGTTCTTGCTTTTATTGTTCTCAAGTAATTTCTTAACATTATTCCCTTTTCTGAACACAAATGTTAGGGGTTCCTTAAAAATCTTTTCTAATCATGAAATATACGCAAATTTTCCCAATTTTTACTAATAATTTATTTGATAATGCAAGTGCCACTGTTAAGATTTATAATGAATGCCCCTTTGTAATTTTCCACTCCCCCTTCTTCATCCTCACTCCCTTCGATTCCTTCCTCTGATTGTTATCTGCTTTCAACCCTAAAATCGGTCCAGATTTTCCCCTCCTTTCTTTTTTATTTCTTCCATAACTTCCCTTTCAAATTTGGCTGAATATTTCCTATCCAAAAACATGTCCTTGATCTTTTCACATTCCCCCAGGAAGTCTTCATCCATAGAAGTTATCCTAGAGCCTCTAATCAATTGACTCCTGACAATATTCTTTTTTTGTTTGAAGGGATGGGTGCAAGTAAAATATAAATATGAGTTTGAAAAGGTATCCTTTCTGTAAACTGTTGATTTAAAACCTTTTAAGACATCTACCTTGTGAATGGAAACATCAAAATAGTTCATCTTATCACTATAAATCTGATGAGTGAACCTTAGGAAATCAGTGGTATTATTAATATAAGCTAAAAATTCATTAAGCTACTCTTCCATTCCTGTCCAAAAACTGCAGATGTCATCTAGGGACCTCTTATATAGATTCCACTTTCCAACGTACCTGGAGTTAAAAATATATTTTTCTTCCCATACTGGTAACACTATATTAGCATATGTGGGGGCGTTACAAGCTCCCATTGCCATCCCACTAGCCTGATTATAAAATTCTCCCTCAAAGAACAGGAAATTATTATTCAAAACCAGTTCCATCAGTTCCAAACATACTTTAAATTCATCATTAGTTTGTTGTCCCTTTCTTAACAATGCCTCTTCAAACCATTCAAGACTGATCCCATTAGGGATCACATTAAATAAATATTGGATATCAATAATCACAAAAATCAGGTCCTCCCAATACAATTCCTTACCAATACTCCACCGCATGGGTCTTTTAGAATATAATTTTGTTGAACCCATAGCTGTTTTAACTTCAAATCCAAATATTTAGCCAAAGGGAAAGTCTTTGAATAACACGCGGTTAATATCGGTCTAAAAGGAGGGTCCATAACATTCTTATGTACTTTAGGAATTCTAAACAAGGATTGAATTATTGTTTTTTTTTCTATAAATAAATAATTAAATGTATTCATGTCTATCATGCCACCCTACAAAAATTCTTTCAATGCAAAATCAATCCTATGATAGGCGGTATTGATCTCATTCTTAGAGACCCTCAAATATTTTCTATCATCATTTACCAACTCCATTATTTTTTCTACATAAAGAATGTTATCCATCAAAACTATCCCACCCTCTTATCCAGTTTCATAACCCTTATTAGGTTACTTCTCAGTTCTTCTACCAATAGTTTTTCTTTCTTCGACAAATTTGGGGTGACTTTATTGCCCCTAATTTATCCCTTAATTACCTTTTCACAAGTGCTTCAAAATTTCGTAATTATGGATGCAGGGGTGGGTTATAGTTACTTTTCTTTCTTAACAAAACTGCTTCCCCTCTATCTTTATCTTGGGAACAATGAATCAGCTCCAGGTTTTTCTTCTTGAGAAAAAGCTTCAAGTCTATTAGGACCTTACTTATCTCTGCTTTTCTACTAAGAATATATGTTAAGCCTTTAATAAATAACTTGAAGAATGTCTCATTCACTTCCAATTCACTGTAATTATAAGTACTAAAATTGTTACAGATATACCTGGATCCTTCCCTCACTATCCCAATAGCAGCTTCCTCAAAGTGTTGTTCATATATATTTTTTTACTAGGAAATATACAACCGTGTGTGTTGTGTTGAGCCTGGAATTTTTATTTTATCTTAACATGGTGTAAGGTGATGTGTGATATAGCCACAAGATGGCAGCATAGTATTAGTATTAGATATGGTATTAAAGGGAAGGACAGGGTTTTTTTTTTTTTTTTTTTTTTTTTTTAATATTTTAGATATTTTATACATTTTAAATATTTTAAGTGGGGTTATTTACAGGTAGAATGGCCCAAATGGTATTTCACTTGTTTGTATTTAATAAGATGAACAGGCAGTGGAGATGACTTATTTCACATGTTTTTATCATGAGTTTTTTTTTATTAAAAATGTTTATTGTAGTGTTTTTGCTTTAAGTAACAGTTTTAGTTGAAGAACTGCATGCACATTCAAGGGTATTTAAGCATTCAAGAGGGATGGATGGGATATCTGAAGAAGTTGTGGGATACAACAAAAACGCTGTGTTATTCTGTGAATGCGTTAATAAAGAGTATGTTATTTTTGCTGCTCAGAGCTCCTTTTATTCCATTAGTATTTTACTAGTGGTTGGTCCTTATTACTTCCTGTTGCTGCTTGTTGTGTGTAGATGCAGACAAAAAAGTATTACAGTTTTACAAATATATAATTACAACAGTAAACAGCAGGGCATTTTGTTTAATTCACATCCAGCCCCAATTCCCAGTGCCTACCCTACCCACAGCATCTGATTTGATCTTGCAAGGTTAAAAACAAAAACAAAGAAAAAAAGACAATACTGTGATTAAGGTAAGTATTCTTTTTTGTTTTGCATAAACAACACTCATTTCAGAGCTTATGGTTGATCTTACTGGACTCAAATGCTCATTAGTCTTGCCCCATCCCAACTGCCTACACAGATAATCTGATTTGAGCCTACAAGGTTTAAAATAATGAAAATAAAAGGCCATGGTTACATTACTGCATTTCTTTCACATCACATAGCCAAGAACTTGCATGTGATCTTACTTCAATTCACCCATATGGACTTTACTCATATAAAAGAAAGAGTTTGTTTCAACAACAAAACATTGATAAGCCATCCTAATTTATCTTGACTAATCCCGCAAAAAATACTAGGTTAAGAAAAAAGATGCCGTCCACAAATGGCTCTACAGAACACACTGCATACCTAGAATCTCTTTGACTCCTGACAGGATATTATATTAAAAAAAAAAAAAGAAAGTCATCAACAGCCCCTGAAAGACATTGATCACTAGCATCTGGTTGACCCTTCCAGAGCATTATGTTAAAGAAAAAAATATCATCAACAGTCCCCAAAACACATTGCCTCCAGTGTTAAAAACTCTGTGTGCATACTGTTTTATGCTTTACTTCTACAATGAGTACAGATATTTGGATTTAATTTATAACTTTTATTTTACATTTTATAGCATAAACACTGATAGACATTTGCTAAACAAAACAATACAGCCTTATAGTGAAAACAGACTTAGCATTAAAACTTTTCTGCCTTTCAAACTCATTCATTGAAACAGTACTGAAACCCACATTCAAAGAAAATGCATTTGGTCAGTTGCATGTTAAGTTTAACTTTGGGCTGTTTTCAGATCATAGGCCCTTTGCACACATTTAGGACCATGAAACAGTTATTTGATTCACCTTCCTGATTTTTTCATTGCCCCATCCCAACTGCCTACACATTGAATCTGCTTTGAGCTTACAAGGTTTAAAATAACGAAAATAAAAAAACATGGTTACATTACTGCATTTCTTTCACATCACATAGCCAAGAACTTGCATGTGATCTTACTTCAATTCACCCATACACACTTTACTCATGCAAAAGAAAGAGTTTGTTTCAACAACAAACCATTGATAAGCCAACCTAATTTATCTTGACTAATCCCGCAAAAAATACTAGGTTAAAAAAAAAGATGTCATCTACAAACGGCTCTGCAGAACACACTGCATACCTAGTATCTCTTTGACTCCTGCCAGGATATTATATTAAAAAAAAAGAAAGTCATCAACAGCCCCTGAAAGACATTGATCACTAGCATCTGGTCGACTCTTCCAGAGCATTATGTTAAAGAGAAAAATATCATCAACAGTCCCCAAAACACATTGCCTCCAGTGTTAAAAACTTTGTGTGCATACTGTTTTATGCTTTACTTCTACAGTGATTACAGATATTTGGAGGTAATTTATAACTTTTATTTTACATTTTATAGCATAAACACTAATAGACATTTGCTAAACAAAGCAATACAGCCTTAAAGTGAAAACAGACCTAGCATTAAAATGTCTCTGCCTTTCAAACTCATTCATTGAAACAGTACTGAAACCCACATTCAAAGAAAATGCATTTGGTCAATTGCACGTTAAGTTTACCTTTGGGCTGTTTTCAGATCATAGGCCCTTTGCATACATTTAGGACCATGAAAAAGTTATTTGATTCACCTTCCTGATTTTTTCATTGCCCAATCCCAACTGCCTACACAGAGAATCTGCTTTGAGTTTACAAGGTTTAAAATAACCAAAATAAAAAAAATGGTTTATTTATTTATTTAGTTATTTATTTATTTATTTTATTTATTTAAATTTGTTGACCGGGAGTGTCCGACTGGACGTAGGTCCATTTTAAGTGGAGGCCTGGAGAGAAAAGCTCCACAGTAAAATAAACAGGCAGTAGTTACATTGGATTACATAGCGATTAACAATTTAACATCGCAATTACTTACAAAATATTTACAGATGAAGAACATAGTACATCAGTAGACAACTAGAATCTTTATCTGTGAAGTACATAACAGACATTAACAAATGTTACAATGAGAAGTTCCTGCTATATAATAAGTACTAGGCTTATGAGCATCTGAGCTTGCTATAATCAAGGTAGTTAGTGGATTGGAGAGAAAAGTAGTGGCTGGATGGGGTGGATGATATTAGAGTGGGAGTTGCAAGGGCATAGCCAGCATGTTTTTAGGTGCACTTTTAGTAAAGTTTTGAAGTGGGTGCATGATGGTACGGAGGTAATTGTGGGTGGGAGTGAGTTCCATAATTTGGCTATGGTGCAAGAGAATAGTGCTTCACCAGCAGAATTATTGGCTTTAGTGATCTGCAAGTGATTTTTGTTGCTGGATCTTAGTGGTCTGGTGGTGCGATAGGGTTGGAGTAGATTCTGGAGGGATGGGACATTTAGTGGATGGTTTACTAGTTTGTGGGCAAGTGAGAGTTGATACCACTGAAGGAGGTGAGGGAGTTCAAGCCAGCCCAGTTCAGCAAGTGAGAGACAGTGGTGACTATGGTAGGATGCCCCTGTGGCAAATTTGGCGATTTTGTTGTAGCAGGTCTCTAGCTTGTTTAGATAACATTGCCTTAGGTTGGTATATATTGGAGAGGCATAAAGTAGGGTGGAGATAAGGTGGGAATTTGCTATTGAAATCTTTGCTGCTTTGGTGAGAAATTGCTTATTTCTGTATAATGTTCCTAGTTTTTTGTGGACTTTTTTTATGGTCATGGATATGTGAATGTCAAATTTTAGTTTATTGTCTATTTCCACTCCTAGCAATTTGGTGTGTTCAGTTGGGTATATAGTGGTGTTGTCTTTTGCTGTGATGTTAAAGTGAGAGTTGTTTTGAGTATGTTTGGTGGGTTGGAAGATGAGTAGCTTAGTTTTGTTTGGGTTGAGTATTAATTGGGCATCGGATAACCATGTTTCAACAGAGGAAAAGGCTTCTTGTGTGACTTTTTGCAGTTTGGGTAGGGACTGGGCTGAGCAGATGATGGTCGAGTCATCTGCGTATTGTATGAGTGTGCCATGTTTGATGGCAGAGGCTAGATTATTGCTGTAAACAGAGAAGAGTAGGGACCAAGGATGGATCCTTGGGGAACCCTTATGGAGACAGGTAGTTGGGGAAATATGTCATTCTGCCATACAACAGATTGTTGGCGGTCAGACAGGTAACTCTGAAACCAGTTGGTGACTGATTGTGAGAAGGATAGGTTATTGAGGACAGAGATAAGTTGTTTGTGTGGGACCATGTCAAATGCTTTAGATAGGTCTAGGAAAGTAGCAGAGGAGAGATAGCCATTGTTTTTATGCTGAAGGATAGTGTTAGTAAAGGAGAGTAAGGCAGTGGTGGTGCTATGGTTTGGTCGGAAACCATGCTGAATACTGGAAAGGAGGTTGTTAGTAAGTAGGTAGTCTGAGACCTGAGAGTGTATGCATCTCTCTAGTATTTTGGAGAGTGGAGAATAGCTATGGGGCGGTAATTGGTTAGTTCTGCAGAGGGTCCACCTTTGTGGAGGGGAATTATATGTGATACTTTCCACAGTGTGGGAACGTAACTTTCTGACAGAGATCAGTTAATCAAGATGGATACTGGGTAGGCCAGAGCATCAGCTGCGATTTGTAGGTATTCACTTGGGAGGTTGTCTGCTGCTAATTTGGTGGGTTTAAGTTTAGTTATGAGTTTTTTTATGTTGGAGGTAGGTACAGGAGAAAAAGAGAAGGCAGTGGGGAGTTTACTAGTTGAAGGTGTGGGTTGGAGGGGAGGGGTTTGTGTTCTTTAGCTAGTGATAGTATGGTTTGGGTGAAGTGTGTGTTGAATGAGGTAGCAATATTTTCTGAGGGGTGAGGGATGTTAGGAGGAGGGGTACTGACTTTACCTGGGTGGAGGATGGAGTTTATGGAGGACCAGAATTGTTTGGGGCTGTGTTGTGAGGAGTCTAGGACAGACTGGTAGTATTGGAATTTGTCCTGTTTTATTAGCTTTTTGACTCTATTGCATAGTTCTAGGAATTTCTGTCTAGCTGAGGGGGTTTTGGTTTTGTGCCAGTGCTCCCAGGCTTTATCCCTGTTTTTCATTTCTGACTTAGTGGTTTTCTGTAGCCATGGGGAGGGTTGTGCTTTGGTTCTGGAAAATCTTATGGGGGCATGGTAATTAATGATGTTCAGGAAGGTAGTATTAAAAAATTCAACTGCATCATCTAGACTGAGGTACTTTAGAGGATGCCAGTTACATTCTTTGAGGGATGAGATGAATGTGAGTGGGTTAAAGTTTAGTTTTTTACATATTTGATGGTAGAGGACAGGTTTAGCTTGGTATAGGCATTTTTTGAGTAGGAATGTTGGGGAGTGATCACTGAGGCTATCTGATAAGCAGCCTGTTATATATGACTGGGGGCTCTTACTGACTAGTATCCAATCCAGGGTAGTGTGCTTGCTGGAGTTTTTATTTATCCTGGTTGGTGACTGGACTAGTTGGGTGAAGCCATGAAGGTGTACATGATGGGTTGGATTGTTGCCAGAACAGGATTGCCAGTCAATATTGAAATCACCTAAGATGATAGTTTCTTGGGAGAGATGGTGGGTAGACCAGCTGAGGAGGTTTTCTAGTGGAGGAATGTTTTGGCCAGGTTGGAAGTAGCATCCAATTATGCTGATGGTTTTGTTTTGGTTAATTTTGAGGTTGGTATATATTATTTCTTCATTGCCTATTTGTGGAGCTGATGATTTTAAGATCTGGATGTTTAGATGCTGTTTAAATATTATAGCTATACCACCTCCTTTTTTGCTTAGCTGGTCTACTCTTAGTATGCTGTAACCTGTAGGGAGTATTTGCTCACTGGTAATGTGAGGTTTTAGCCAGGTTTCTGTCAGGATGACTATATCTGGGGAGTACATGTCTATGGTGGCATGGAGTTCATGGACTTTGTTGGATATACTTCTAATATTTAGGCTTAGTAGAAGGAAGTCACTTGGGTTTCTATTGGCTGTAATATGGGAGAAGTTGTGGTTTCTAGTCTGATTATGAGGATTGGGGTTGGAGATAGTAGGGCCAGGGTTGGGGTGGATGTCTCCACTTAGGGCTAGTTTTGATATGCATGAGATTATTAGTTTTCTCAGTTTTGGAATGTGTTTGTTTATAAGGGAAACTTTATGATTGTGCTATGTGGGTAATAGGTATGGTGGGAGGGTTACTATATTAAGTTGTAGGGATGCTTTATGTTTGAGTAATATAGTTGGTAGAATATGTGGGGGGTGCATAGGGATGGTTTTTGAGCTGGTGGGGAGCTGAGTGTGGGTGAGACATGAGTGGTGGTGTGTGTAGTAGTACAGTGGTTGTGGTTGAGTAGGGGAATGATGGAGCTTCGGTAGGATGTAAGATATGCAAGGAGAGTGCATGCAGTGAGCATAGGAAAGGTATGCTTGTACATGTTAGTTGAGGAGGTGTGATAGTAAAGTGAAGATGGAGGAGGTAGTGTTGGGTTAGCGCTGTGGTTGGCTATTGGAAAGATAGGAGGGGTTTGAGTGCAATAAAGGTGGGACCACCGGGGGGCGGGAGGAAATAGGGGGCAGGGTGGGGAGCGAAGTGGGTAGGGACCCTGTTAGTTGCTCGTATGATGGGGCTGGAAACAATCAGAAAGCAAAGACAAGTATGTGTTAAGAAACAATCACAATTGACCAAGAACTGCTCTGAAACTGTAAGTAATTTCTTAATTTCTCAGGTGGAAAAACAGGATAACCTTGTATCAGTAGGCTACTGTGGTCATAGTTTAAATTAAGAAACACACAGTATTGATCAGTTATGGATATTATTAGCTAACAGAAGTGAATAAGAGAAAGTGGAAGATGTGTGTGTGTGAGTGTGTGTGTGTGTGTGTGTGTGTGTGTGTGTGTGTGTGTGTGTGTGTGTGTGTGTGTGGTGGGGGGGCTGCTTACAAGCCAAAGCAGAGTGCTCTCAAGGGGAAAATGAATATTGGCTCAAACAGGTAGACGCATACTCAAAGTTAACTGTAGCTGTTTGCAGACAGTTCAGACCCAGACTGCGCTTTTCCTACAAGAATGTTAAAGGTGGTACTGCAGTTGAATACGTAAGAGTAGTGTTAGGTCTAGAAAAGAAGCGTACAGAGAGGAGTAAGCACTTTTGAGATGGTAAATATATATTATAAAGATTATAAAAAACACACTGAGCAAATAGCTACCGCATGCAGGACAATGTCCTGAACCAACTACTTAGTATATGCAGATACTGAGCCAATTGGAAGAACATTAGAAATAAAAAACCCAGAAAGTTATGCAGTCACAGATAAAAATATAGCGAGCAGCAATCTGCCGTGGTTCTCTAATGTGATTCTATCCACCAGTAACAGCACAAATATATAGAAATAATTTAGACACTAGTATGAACTGTCTACACACAACACAATTACATGAATAACATTAGTGAACAAGGTGCAGCTATGCAAATAGACCATACAAAACTATTATACTAAAAACAACTTGGTGCATACAAATGCTAGCATGCCATAGTAACATCCAATAATAAAGCATAAATCATATTAGATGTCTAACACAATTCATCATAAACATATACAGTTGTAAAATGTGTAATACAATTCAACATTAATAGGCATTTACAGTTGTAAAACACTTACTGGAGAGACACTGAGCCTTCATGTAGCAGAGTGGATTGTAGTTTTAAAAATGGTGCCTGCCACAGGTAATATTTATTAACTTTGGGATTGTCTTAAGGTAATAAACAGGGAAGTGGGGAGGGGAAAACAAGGGTGTGAGCAGGCAGTTCTTTGTACTGCTGCTAATGAGCCAAAGCGAAGACAAGTATGTGTTAAGAAACAATCACAACTGACCAAGGACTGCTCTGAAACTGTAAGTAATTTCTTAATTTCTCAGGTAGAAAAACAGGATAACCTTGTATCAATAGGCTACTGCTGTCATAGTTTAAATTAACAAACACACAGTATTGATCAGTTATGGATACTATTAGCTAACAGAAGGGAATAAGAGAAAGTGGAATGTGTGTGTGTGTGTGTGTGTGTGTGTGTGTGTGTGTGTGTGTGTGTGTGTGTGTGTGTGTGTGTGGTGGGGGGGTGGCTGCTTATAAGCCAAAGCAGAGTGCTCTCCAGGGGAAAATGAATATTGGCTCAAACAGGTAGACACATACTCAAAGTTAACTGTAGCTGTTTGCAGACAGTTCAGACCTGGACTGCGCTTTTCCTACAAGAATGTTAAAGGTGGTACCACAGTTGAATACGTAAGAGTGGTGTTAGGTTCAAAGTTAACTGTAGCTGTTTGCAGACAGTTCAGACCCAGACTGCACTTTTCCTACAAAAATGTTAAAGGTGATACCGCAGTTGAATACGTAAGAGTGGTGTTAGGTTGTACAGACACATTACTGCATTTCTTTCACATCACATAGCCAAGAACTTGCATGTGATCTTACTTCAATTCACCTGTACACACTTTACTCATGCAAAAGAAAGAGTTTGTTTCAACAACAAACCATTGATAAGCCATCCTAATTTATCCTGACTAATCCTGCAAAAAATACTAGGTTAAAAAAAACAGATGTCATCTACAAACGGCTCTGCAGAACACACTGCATACCTAGTATCTCTTTGACTCCTGCCAGGATATTATATTAAAAAAAGAAAGTCATCAACAGCCCCTGAAAGACATTGACCACTAGCATCTGGTTGACCCTTCCAGAGCATTATGTTAAAGAAAAAAATATCATCAACAGTCCCCAAAACACATTGCCTCCAGTGTTAAAAACTCTGTGTGCATACTGTTTTATGCTTTACTTCTACAGTGATTACAGATATTTGGATTTAATTTATCACTTTTATTTCACATTTTATAGCATAAACACTGATAGACATTTGCTAAACAAAGCAATACAGCCTTACAGTGAAAACAGACTTAGCATTAAAACTTCTCTGCCTTTCAAACTCATTCATTGAAACAGTACTGAAACCCACATTCAAAGAAAATGCATTTGGTCAGTTGCACGTTAAGTTTAACTTTGGGCTGTTTTCAGATCATAGGCCCCTTGCACACATTTATGACCATGAAAAGTTCTTTGATTCACCTTCCTGATTTATTCAATTATAAAATATAATAAATTGTATCCCTTGTATAATACAGCAGCACTTGTTAGACTGCATTTTAAATTTATAGTTTTGAACATTTTTTTGCAGTAAACAATGAAACAAAGCATATGAACCAGTAATAACAAAGCTGCCCAATTCAGAACATTTCAACCATAAAAGGCCACTCAAACTTCTGTCATTACAATCCACCAATATCACTCAATATGCGCAATCTGTGCAGAAGTAAAAGTCATCTGAATAATTCCACATTAAAGAAATCTGAATCTAATGAAGAGGTTGCTACTAGAAATCAACTTTATATTTCAGTGTTTTCATCTACAAATTCAGTGCCTGCTTCCCTTGATGAATAAATTGCATATGTTACATTAAAAAATGTAAGCTGGTATGTTGAAATAGGGAATGGATGGCAAACTGAAAGGCAGGTCCATGGTTAATATTTATAGGATTTTTTTCCCACTTTGCCCCCCCCCCCCCGTAAGAACCCGTAAGAATCTTAAATAATTACAGGTAATGGGCTTCTGTCTTTCCCAACATATGCCTTGAGTTCATGGACCAAAGGTCTTTTGCCAACTTTGAATTATTCCTGTGTAATCAGCTCCTTTTTTTACTTCAGATATTTGAAACCAAAACTTCATTTTGGAGAGCTTATAAATGCTACCTATATGTTAGAGCTTATTTTTATCATTCCAGGATGCCTTAACACTGATTGTAATTCATTGATTTATTTATATTGTTTATTTTTCTATTTCTTACATTGTAAAGGTCTTTTTATCATGCTGCTTAATATATTTTACTCATCGGTGTGTAAACATCCAAATAAATACAGGCTGATGGTCTCATATTTGGTAACATACCACCTTAACTTATCCTACTAAAAATCCAAAAGTAACATCAAAATAAATAATATCCATGAATGATTGACATCTTTTGCTCTTATTACAAGTCAATTTCCTTTTCTTTTAATTTTGTTATTTGAAAAACTATCCTATTCTAAGATGTATGTGAGTTTTTAACTTGTCTCATTTCTTTGAATAGGTTCATAGGTAAGTTCTAGGCAAGCTATCCTTGTAGGTCAATTAAAGGATAGCCAGTTTCCCTTCCAAAGATGAAAATCAAACCCCATCCTTGTTTCTAAGAGACAAACATCCTAACCATCATACCAGCCCTAAAGAGTTTTCATGCTAATTTTCATTAATCTCTCCATACAGGGTTTCTTGTGTGCACTGTATACTGTTTTCTCCAGGAAAACTTTAGCCTTATATATGTTCTAATACAGATGTGACCCTCCCAAACTGCTTGTACCACTGAATAGGGTGTATAGCAACTGCTTGTGCAGATATGTGACATGTTCTGTCTGCTATTAATGCCTTTCATTTTGCAGTCACATTTCTTAAGTTTTCTTATTGCCATCTCATGTTGAATTTTCCAATCTGAAACAAATACAAAAAGTTCTTTGCACTTTTTGAATGTACATCACCTTCTACAAACGCATCTTTCTTCTGAAGTTTTCTTTCCAATGTGCATTTCTTTGAGAAATCTCTGTAATAAAGCATAAAAGCAAACACGGTGTTTCAGCAACACCAGTAGCAACTAAAGTGAAAGTACTGTGCTACTACTGAGAACCAATCAGTAGCCATCCAGCTGTCCATGTCACGTACGTGACTGCGGATGTGGCAGTCCAATTCCCTTCCACTTTACTGTGTGGTAAAACTGCATAGACTTCTGGGCATCAAACTGATGCCTTCACTCCTTAATATGGACTGCTTTTACAGCAGTCCAGATTTACAGAAACTAATTAAAAAAAAAAAAAAAAAACGGAACTCGCCAAGCATGCACAGTTTGAGTTCCAGGACTTTGCGAGTCACTCAGACTAGAGCTAAGCAAAGCACTGCAACCAGCCAGTAAATTTGTATTTAAAAATAAAATTGGCTGCAGTCTTGCAGTCTGATGCCACTAGCCGCCACTGTATGTGTATATATATATATATATATATATATATATATATATATATATATATATATATATATATACATATATACATATATATATATATATATATATATATATATATATAAAATCTCAAAATACTGAAATATTGAATGTCAGTATCTCAAGACTATAAAGCCAAAAAATCAAAATACCAAAACTCCAAAAGCAAGAAATTCAAAATTGCGACTTTTAAACATACCTTACACCACAAAAACACACATACACCTTCCTCCCTACACTACAACAAACAAACAAAACAAGCACAAACACAACAATGCAAATACATGAACCTACCCTACATATAAGCAGGGGGCACCCCCGCTACTTATATATACTAACTACAAGGTTGCACTAAGAAGGCAAAAACACAAAACCTACCACTACACAATCTATATTCCCCTCACACAAACACACATCACATATGTACAAACACCACCATTCCCAACACTTACACATTCGCACTCTTACCTACATACCATAACCTATACCTACAACTTCCCAGCACACTAACATATACTAAAATCCCTACCCAAAACCCTTAAAATATAAACACTTACCTGAATCTCCAGCTATCCATTAACACAGCGCACCACCAAAACTGTTGATTTGAGATTTCAGTATTTTGAGATAGTGAAGTGAACCTATATATATATATATATATATATATATATATATATATATGGATCTACTACTTTTGATCGACAGCACATTTGATCGAAACTCATTTGATCAACAGCACATTTGATCAAAAACTAGCATTCATGGCAATTAGGGATTTGTCCCCCTCCCCTAAGTCATGCAACCCTGGAGTTGATATATAAAGGTAGGGGGGTGTGGGTGGCACAGCTATTTTCATTTAAAATATATACATTTTCTTTTATTTTCTTCTTTTAAAGGAAATTAGATGGGGGGCTTCAACCCCCAAACCTCTCCTACCTTCATATATCAACTCCGGGGTCACACGACTTTGGGGAGGGGGACAAATCCCTGTTAATTGCCATGAATACTGGTTTTTGATCAAATGTGCTGTTGATCAAATGAGTTTCGATCAAATGTGCTGTCGCTCAAAAGTAGTAGATCCATATATATATATATATATATATATATATATATATATATATATATAAATATATATATACATTATCAAATGCAACGTTTATCTGTATGCACTTCTTAGAAATTTACTGTTGGCATAGGCATTTTTGTTAGGACAGATTACTTTCTCAGCTACACAGCCTTATTAACTTTTATCACCAGTGTTACTGTTGCAACTGCTTCTCTTTATACTCTTTTCTGTTATTTAGGTGGCATGTAAATGTCCTATATTGCCTATGACACAGGGGTGTTAGCCTCCTAGGATGGCCCATAGGCACCTATAGTGGAGGGCTAGACACAGGTAGAGGTAACTGGCAATTGCATAAAATGACTTTTCTGTGGTTAATGTAAACACATTGTTCTGACAGTTTAAAAGGACTTATAACAACTGACTGATGTGCTATTACTTGTTTGGTACAAACTGCCATTTGCCTGTTGTTTGGGGGGATGGGGGAGCCAAGTTCCATTTCTGTGTTTGCTTTGCTCTTGTTAGACCTTGTTTTGGATTAAACCTTGATTTCTGTGTAACTGTGATATGCTACAACCAAATAACCCTTTTTCATATTTTAATAAGTGAAGTTTTGTGTTGTTCCAGTGAGTAATATTGAAAATCTAATACATGTTATATCTAAACAGGACTTTCATTTATGTGATATTTGTGTGTAGTATCCCTCCTTTGTGTTTTGTGAAACCCATGTATCCCAAAACCCTGCAAAGGTCCCCTTCAGAGACAATGAGAATTATATAATTGTCCAAGCCTTTCAGCAACATGGTGCCATTCTGCTTAAGAGAAGATATGGGGATATATCTGGCAAAACGCAGACTTGGAACCAGATAGTGAATGATGTCAATGTCATTGGGGGGGGGTGCAGCAGTCCATATGATCAGTTGTGTCATAAGGCCACTGAAAGAATTTCATCAGGCTGGAAGACAGCAGCTACAGTGGCCCATGGACAGCTAGGTACGAGGGAGGGGGTGCTGCTATAGTGCCACCACTGACACCAAATGAATAATTCCTGTCCACTGTCAGGGCTCCAAAGAGCTCATTGGAAAGAGCACAACAGTATGTGATTGATGTTGGTGCTGCTGTTTAAAGGAGGACAAGCATGTCCCAGGAGACGCTTCCAGGTTAGGTTACATATGTCATTGTTTACAATTTTCTTGTATAGTAAAATATTGAAAGCAATAGTTAAATTGGTTTAATATTTCTTTTTTTTTTTGGAGGGGGAACCTATGTATAGATTAATACAGTTAACAACACATTCTGGTTCATTACACATGGGCTTGGGGTGGATGTGTCATCCAAGTATCAGTTAAATGTATTGTTAATGGACATATAAAGGCGATAACTTGTCCCTCCCCTGTGTTATTGTTATTGTGATGATGGTGTTGTTACATTTTGCTTAACTTCTTCTAGAAACACCCTTCCTAGAAAATGTGGAGTCACCTGCACATGATAAGCCAAACATTTTTATTTCAGTAATGATGAGCATTTGACAGAAATATGCATTTGTCCTTATGTGTGAGGTGGGACTCAGGACTATGTGTGTTTTGCTGTACCATCTGTGATAATGGCACCATTGTTAGTTTATTAACATATATTAAATTGTAGTAATGTAGCTATTAATTTCTTTACTGTGTTTGTTGCTTATTATCACAGATGATCTGACAGTAGAACTGTAGGACTCTTACCTTATGTCAGAGCATTGGCAGACTCTGATGATGATGGTGGCCAAACATAGTCACAGTTTGGGGGTGCAGAGTTGAATCTGACACTGAGGTTAATATTCAGCCATCCCAATGTATTTCCATTGAGCACAGCCAGTAGGCCTATGTAAACCTATTCCAGTGACCCTTTGATTATCGGGCAGGTGGAGGGTGAGACACTTGATCAGGGTAGTGTGATTAGTGCATCTTCACTACCTGTTGACTCTGGTTATAGCCAAAGTGTGGATTAAGTGCCACACAGGAAGGTTGTCAGGGGTGCTCAGAGTAGGCCTGCTGTCCATCCTCCATCTGATCCTGGTGTGTCTTTCCATGCCACTTGACAAATGTTTAGGGCCATCATGGAGGCCCAAACATGTTCCAATAGGGCCTCTGAGAACAATATTAGGGTTGTAGCTGTGGCACAGGTAGACATGTGTAACTGCCTCCACCATCTTGCAGATTTAATGGATTTGATGAATAGCACAGAATGGGTAGTGTCTGTGATGGAATATCTGTTGGGAGGGGCATGGCATCCATGTGGACATAGGTCAGACACTTCATCTGATGTTAGCCAACTTGGCCATGCCTGTTCATGTTTCCTTAGTGGCAATACTTCCACTGCTCCATTAGTGGATGAGGTGTGCACACCCAGATGTGGCAGGCCATTGGGATGTAGTCCTGGGCGCATTCATGAGGAAACCTCATCCAGCAGACATCAGTTACATTCAGGTAGCAGCAGTGCATCTGACCAATAGCATGGATGTGCCAGTGCAACTAAGGCAGGTCTCTGGGTTGGGGACGATGATGATGAACTTTTACCTCTACCATGCACGTCTCACACCTGTCCAACATAGTAGGACATAAAGCTAGCATAGAGCTTGGCTGGGTTGATGCAGACACTTACACACCAGTTTCTCCTGGAGTGCCCATACAGACACACACACACACACACACACACACACACACACACACACACACACACGCACGCACAGGCACGCACACACATGCACACACACACACAGTTCAGTTCTGCAAGAAAATACATGTAAGCAGCAGAAACCATTGTTTAGATACCTCAAAATAATGTCAGTAACAAAATAACTCCATTCATAAATACGAGCGTCTCCAATCTGTCACGCTGTTAATGAGCGTCTCCCAAGCAGCAGAAATAACTCCATTCATGGGCCAAGCAGGAGCATAACAAAACTCCAATCCATCACTAGTTTCAATCCTGATTGCACTTGCAGATCCATTCAAAATCAAACAGTTAGCCGGAAATACGTGCACTTGAGCTCAATTCCAACAGCCTGATGGAGCTGTTGTCATCGCACATGTGATGACGTCAGTGCAAAAAATGAAACCAAAAAATTTAAAAAGAAAAAAATGGGGAAAAAAAATCAGAAATGAAGGGGTGCCACTCGGGAATCATGGCAGCCCATTATTTGGACCCCAAAACTCGGTAAAAACTGAATAATTCAGGATGGTTGAGAGGTATGTGTATATTAGTTTCTGTGGCTGTATTCCAATAGGCTTTGGAATTCACATAGTAAAACAGCAGCAAAAAATCACCAGGTGTGGGTATACAGGTTCCTCCAAGGGAGTAAAAACAGTCAAAAGTAAAAAAAAACATGCACAGAAATCCAAAATCACCGTTTAAAAACCAAATAAAACTTTAATTATAGAAGTAGCTAAGCACTTTCACATCTCAAAGGACGCTTCATCAGACCATAACTCATTAACCCTGGCAACTGTCTCATGGCACCTTTGTGCTTAACACCGAGCATGCTGTGAGATGGTAGGAAATGCATATTGTTACACCTGAGTGCCTTCTCCCAGCGCTAGTAACTTTGAAGGCATATTTTAGATCCACTCTTGAAAATTAAGCTGAAAAAGTAATTGAACTTTGTCAATTACCTTGCCACTTAAGTTTCAGAGTGGAGTTTCGTGTTGTTCATATCTGACTTTACTGAGAAAATCAGCTTGCAATGCACCCTGTATTTTTCTCCCAACAGCAAGCCGATTTAGGTTGTGTTTCATCAAGGGACAACTGGTAGCCAATCGGAGTCACCTCTTTTAACACCTCCACCTCCCCCGAATGTATTCCTTCCAAATAAATAAAGGGTCATACAGTAGATAATCCCTTTCTTTTTCTACATTTTGAGGAATTTGCTACTGTATCCCTCTGTTTATCGTGCCATTCGGGTAGTGTTATGGTCTACAAAGAAAAAGCTGCAATGGAGATTCATTTGTGTTTTCACCTCTGAGCCTGCCTAATACTTCAGTACAGTAAGATTCTATAGATGTGGTCCGTTTTTTTAATCAGGTTGTAGTTCTCTGGTGAATGACTAGCAGACTTCATATCCTTTTTAGTATAGCTGCTAGGCAAAACTCTTTCAGTTTGTATGAGCAATATTTAAAATCATCTCTAGTTTTGTCCAGCTTTCTTGCTCTAAGAGGTGTGAGGTGTGCTTCAAAACAAAAAGTAATCCCTTCCATGCATTCAAATTGGTTTATGTCAAGTGCTCCATTTTACTTAGATGACAAATTAGAGAGATAGCTTAGGATATTAGCAAGCTTTCACAACAGCCAGCAAAGTGTTTTGGCTACTTCTTCCATATAGTTGCGTCCATCAGCTGTTAAGCTGGTTTACTGCATGACTTGACAGCAGAAAGCATTTAACAGGAAATTGGAAAACACTCCATATATATTGTATACTGCCTCTACTATCTGTGGTTCTTTTGGCTGTTTTAGTTAGAAACTGCTGTGCAATTAATGTTTTGGTATAGTATAACAACCATTTGACCATATGTGCCTTTGCTTTTTTTTCTGTGTCTAGTAGTCTTAATGTGCCGAAAAACTTTTGTTATATGAGTACACTTTACCAGAATATGTATCTGTGATAACTGATTTAGCCCAATTATTTTTACAGTATTTCATTTATAATGAGAATTTTCAGAGATGGATTTCTGCATCTGTGTTTCAAAGCAGAGTTTTATAGATGCCTGGTTATTGTGCTACAATTGACCATCTTTGCCAGATTTTTTGTTACTTGTGTTTGTTTGAATGTGGGTGCTTCCTGCAGATGATCATTTGAGGCAGCTCACTTTTTTCCGGGATCGAATTCTCCTCAATAGACCAGTGTGTTGCTTGCACTGTGTCTATGGTTGGCCTGGGTTGAAATGGAGCCCTAAAGTCAACAGGTCAGTGGTGCTCTCCCCATTCTTAGAAGCCCTATTTACTCGCGTCTTGGCATGGCTGCAATCATTCAATGCATTTTTGTTAACCTTCAAGCTAATTGTGCTGTTGCTCATTTTAAGAGAGATGTAAACCATGCACAGTATATTTTTTTCCTTATGCATCAATTTTTTTTTTATTAACTTAAAGGGTTACAACTATTCTCATCAAGGTAAGGCCTTAAGCAGCTCAGTGACTCCTAGTTTAATTGTTTTGGGGCTGTGTACTGTAGCTGCACCCCATGGTCTCACGTCATAGTTTAAGACAAAATGCATATTGCTTTGGTGGTGCTTAGTATCAGTCAGGCAAATGTCCTGCTCTAACTAAATGAGTCACTCAGAGATCAAACAAAGGACCAGCAAAATCTAAAAAGTAAACACAGCCTCAGCCGAGTTAACTTTTCTGTTCTAAGTCAAGTTGAAGTATGGAATTACTTTTGTCCTTAATTCCGTAATTATAACAGAAATGTAAACACAACTGAGTGCACTGAAACAGGGTAATGTTTCCATGAGCCTTATGTACAGAATGCCCAGTTCAATTAGAATGGCTTCAAATCTTACCCCAGAACACAACTTCAGTGGTCCCCACTCCATCTAGTTTCCCTTGCCAGTATGACTAGTTGTGCTGTTGAGACATTGCTGCATTCATAGGTTTCATTTATAAAAGCGCTTTTACCAAGCTCAAAGTCTAACTTTGACACCTGTCGTGATGCAGCGGGCTGGTCGGGAAGGACATGGGGCACTTCTAAAGTCTAACGTGATAGAAATTCAAAGCATCTGTATGCTGTCTAAAAGGTTATCACTTTACAACTTGTACTTTGCTAGGGGAAAAAAGTTTATTTTTTACTTTCAGTTTCTTTTAGAAATTTGACAAAAGCAGACTTATGCATGTTGTTTACAAAGACATCGGGTGTGTAGAAACCCGCAGTCACAAGTTATCTTGCAGACCAACACTTGGGGGGGGGGGGGGTGGCAGTCACTGTTTTCTTCCCAATTCAGACTACAGACAGACTTCAGACTTTCCTGTGCCTTCTTCCTATTATGTCATTCGCAGGAGCATTAAAAATGAGTGGCTTTCAAAACTGTTTGCAAGCTGCTTCCTGTAGTTCAGGGTACATGGTCTGATTCTTTCCTATTCCATTTACTTCTTGCGTGACTCAGAGTGAGTAACTTACCTAGGTACAACTAATGGAGTAATTGGGGTTATGGGTGCTTTCATATCAATATATCCACCCTATACAGCTGTGATGCTTTTTCAGTGGTGATGCTGCCATGGTCTGCCAGTGGTTAGAATGTATGATCTAGTAAATGTTTCATTTAATGCCAGGTAAATGTCCTCGGCAGTGCAGGAACTTGGCGGAAACACTCAGTTTCCACTTTCTGGCCAACAGCTGTACAAAATTTCATTTATTTGATATTTGTTTATTGGGATACCCTGTATGGGTATATAACAATTTTCAGCTGAGGCCTGGGGAGAAAAAACATTGTTAAATTTTTAATAACTGCTGCATATTTTGTTTTTTCCCAGTTGTAAAATGAGGCATTCTGAGTTGGTTGACTTTCATGCCCCTTTTAGCAGATGTATTTGCATCCATTGTATGTCATTCAGTTTCCTGTATCTAAAACTTTGCAGATAACATTTGTGTACTGTTTATGGGATTCAGATATGTTGAAGCATCATGCTTGATTAACATCTCATTTTCAGAGGCCTCTTTGGGTTTGACAGTGAGTGAGCATGTACTATATTTTTCAGGGTGCATTTAGTATGCTGAATCACATATTTTATTATAGAGATGTAAATTGTATTTGTTAATTGGAAGGATTTTAGCTTGGTCTTGGAGTTTATTTGGGTAGTAGCTCTGAAAAGAGTTTGGGGTATTTTTTATGGTGGAAGGATGATACCTTCACATTGGGAGTTTTAGATGGGTTCCGTATTTGTTTTATGACTTTGTGGGTAGTTATTGCATTGCTTGTCACAAAATGTATCATCCTGTGAACAGAATGCTGAGCTAGTGAAATAAACAGGAGAAATTCCTCCATATAGGTTACCATTTTAGTGGTAATGTAACTGTTACCCATGTCCGTTTTATTGTTTTTATCTGAGTAGACCTTTAGTACTTAATCCTGTTTGTCTCTCTCTATGTTTAGTTAGTTGACATTGGCTGTTTTCCATGTACGGGTCATGAGTCTTGTTGTTGGCAAGAGAAGATAATTGCTGTTGCAGAACTCTTGGCCACTTGTTTATGAGGACTTGTACCATTCAGCATTATTTAGGTGCTTGTAATAATGCAAAAAAGTGAAAAAAATAAAAATTAATATATATATATATATATATATATATATATATATATATATATATATATATATATATATATATCACGAGCCATACATATTTTTTGCTTGTTTCCGATGTTATGACTATGAGCAATATTTCCTTAGAAATAGCAATATCTCAAGAATGGTAGTCCCTACATCTGGAAGAAAGAATGAAGCATTTGGTGTGAAATGTGTTGCATAAGTTATTGATGACTGCTAAAAAAATTATGGAAAATACTAAGTCTTTCTCATGAATGGGAAGCTTGTTCCAGAGAAGTGGCATTCTCTGGGAGATGAGATTGGAGCTCTGTTTTATGTGAATTGGGAATTTGGAGAGTGTTGAGATGACCTGCTTTCTTGTGACCCGCATAAATATCAGGGAAATTAAGGTGGTGAATCTAGCTTTAGAATCCCAACATCACTTGTGGTCTTCAGTTGTGGGTCAAATGGCAAATGTTTCATTTTAGTGCTTGTGTATACTTGGACATACTACTGAGGGAGACATTGTGGGCAATGTTTCATTTTGGTTGGTGTGCATACTTGGAAGGGCTGATGAAGGAGTTGTTGATGGAAAAGTTGCATTCTGGTGCTTGTACATAGTAGGACAGACTGTGGAAGGGGTCACTGGGGAAATGTTTCATTTTGGTGTTTGTGCATACGCACACATCATCAGATAATGGTATGTACTAACCATAATGTTCCATCTGTGTTGTGCATTTTGTTTTCATTCTTCCTCAACTACCTACTCTCCGAACCCCTGATTTATTTCTTCCTGTGTATATATATATATATATATATATATATATATATATATATATATATATATATATATATATATATATATATATATATATATATATATATATATATATATATATATATATATATATATATATATATATATATATATATATATATATATATATATATATATATATATATATGTATGTGTATATATATATATATATATATATATATATATATATATATATATATATATATATATATATACAGTGGATCTAAAAAGTGTACACACACCCCTGTTAAAATGCCAGGTTTTTGTGATGTAAAAAAAATAGACCACAATAAATTATTTCAAAACTTTTCCCACCTTTAATGTGACCTATAACCTCTACAATTCAATTGAAAAACAAACATATCTGTTAGGGGAAAAAATATAAAAAATAAAAAAAGTACAATAAGCTGATTGCATAAGTGTGAACACCCTTAGATGAATACTTTGCTGAAGTACCTTTTGATTTAATTACAGCATTCAGTCTTCTTGGATAGGAGCCAGCATGGTACAATATTTGCCCACTCTTCCTTGCAAAAGCACTTCAAATCTATCAAATTGCGAGGGCATCTCTTGTGCGCAGCCCTCTTCAGGTCACCACTCAGATTTTCTGTTGGATTTAGGTCTGGGCTTTTCCAAAACCTTAATTTTCTTCTGGTGAGGCCATTCTTCTGTTGATTTGAATGTATGTTTGGGGTCATTGTCTTGTTGAAACATGAAATTCCTCTTCATCTTCAGCTTTCTAGCAGACACCTGAAGGTTTTGGGGCCAAAAGTGACTGGTATTTGGAACTGTTCATAATTCCTTCCACCTTTACTAGAGCCCCAGTTCTAGCTGAAGA
>NC_056746.1:1476431630-1476649130 GCF_019279795.1 Protopterus annectens
CAAACAGGAGAGGACCCAGGACTGAACCCTGTGGTACTCCACTTGTCAATGGTCTGAAGTCGGATTTGGAGTCTGCTACTTTCACAGTGTGGGTTCTGTCAGTGAGCCAGTTAGCAACCCATCCTGTGACATAGGGATTTATACATAGTTTAGTAAGTTTATCTATAATTCCAGAGTGGGGGATGGTGTCAAAAGCCTTGGCAAGATCTAGATAGGCTGTGTGAACCACCTTACCCTTGTCTATGGCTTTGGTGACTGCTTCAAAGAAGTCTATCAGGTTTAGGAGACATGATCTGCCTTTTACAAACCCAAACTGGGTGGGGTCCAGAGTTTGGAGATTACCAATGTCTTTGTTTCTAAGTTCCATGATGATACATTCCATGGCCTTGCAGACCAGGCTTGTCAGGCTAATGGGGTGGTAGTTTCCAGGGTCCGTGGTGGCTCCCCCCTTGTGGAGTGGGATAACCGTCACTGTGCGCCATTCAGCAGGCACAAAGCCTGAGGTGAGGCTATGACTGATCATGGTACTTAGGTGGGTGCCAGTTTGCTCTGTAGTTCATGTAGAAAGCAGCCTGGGATGTTGTCTGGTCCCATGGATGCTGTGTTCTTGGCTTTGAAGAGTGTGGTTTTTACCTGTGCAGCCGTGATTACAAGAACTTTGCATTCTTCTGGTATAGAGATGGGCTCTTTAGGGGGTGAGAGGGGGAGTAAAGTTAGCACTGAACCTATCTGCCAGGATGTTGGCAATATCAGTTGGGTCTGTATATTTAGTGTCATTGTGCTGTAACTCAGTGCAGATCTGAGTGTTGCCATTGAGATTCTTGATTTAGCTATAGAATGCTTTGTGGTTGTCTTTAGAATCAGTGGCAATTTTGTTTTCGTAACTAGCTTTGGAGGATTTTATCAGGGATCACAGCTTCTTACTGAGGCTGACCAGGGAGCTCCTCCACTCATGGGATTTTACTCTATTTTGCAACAGTTTCTTCCTTCTGTTGTACAGTTTGTTTATGGCAGGGGACCACCAGATTTGCTTCCTTTTTTTGGAGGATAGTGTCTTGGTTCTGTTTGGGATAGCATGATCCACGCACTCATGTAAGTGCATATAAAGTGCAATTGTGTAGGATTCAGTAGTTGTAACTGTATTGTCCATCTGCATGAGTGTCATGAAGTTCACCACTTCTGTCTTAAGAAGCATGAAGTTGGCTTTGGAGAAATGTTTTACCATGGTTTCCTTAATGGGGGTTGGGGGCAGAATGTGGATATCTAGGGTAATTAGCTTATGGTTGGATCGGACCAATGAGACATTGACTTCAGGTGTGGAACACCGGTCACTCATGTTGGTAATGACTTGATCTAGGATATTGTTGCCCCTGGTGGGGGTTTGGATAAGTTGATCCAGGGCATTGAAGTTTATGAATTCCAGAAAGCGTTGAGCAAAGGAGTTGGTACATGAGTAGTTTTCCCAGTTAATTGTGGGGTTATTGAAATCGCCCATTATTAGGGTGTTTGGTTGAACCCTAATATTTTCCAGTACATCAAGAAAAGAGGAGTGGGAATCCTGGGGCATGGTGGGTGATCTGTAGCAAGGTACAATTTGGATTGTGGTTTTGCCCAGAGTTAGTTGCACTTGGATAACCTCGGCTGCATTATGATGAGCAATTAGCCTGGAGGTGTGGATATACTTAATGAATATGGACACACCTCCACCATTGGTGTTCCGGTCCAGGTTACATGGCCGAAAAGTGTGGTATGAATTATAGCCTGGTAGTGCAGGGGTGCTCTCTGGAGCCTTGAACCAGGTCTCAGTCACTGCACAAATATCGATGTTCTCCATTTTAAGGAGTGCCTCGAGTGAGTACATTTTGAGATTTAGACTTCTAGCATTGAGAGGCATCACCCTCAGTTTTTGCTTGCATGCAATCTTGAGTCATATATATAGGTCAGGTTAAGAGGCTTTACATTAGCTCCCTTCTTTCACTCCTTATGGCCATTGCCGAAAGGACACATGTAAATGGAAAAGGCAGAGGTAAGGCAGAGTGCTGGCATTGCATGCAATCGTGAGTCATGTATGTAGGAAAAGGCAGAGGTAAGGCAGAGTGCTGGCATTGCATGCAATCGTGAGTCATTGCTGCTACCAGCAGTCTAAGTGTGTAGCCAGCACAGGGATGGGATACTTCAGATGCCTACAAGCTGAAGCTCCATGACAGTCCTCGCATATTAGTGTAGTGGTGGTCCTTACCCTGCTTTTTCTCTTTACATGTGTCTTTTCTATGCCCCCATTGTCAGTCATTGTGTGTAATTTGGTGTTTTCAAGGGTGGTAGTTATATACCTCTGCAGCTTCATCACCAGTGATGTACCTTATGAAAAGAATAATGCCCATGTGGATAGGAGTGAAGATTTGGATGGGCTAACCATGTAATGCATATGATATACATATATATGTAGTCTTCCAATACATCTCTCAAACATCAGTAGTAATCTGTTTGCATTTTCTTTCCTGTGCAGGTTTGTCCACAATAAGACACTGAAATGGCTTCATGAGCAGGAGAACGACAAGTAAGAGTGTGGGTATGTGGCCATTCCTACATTCACTGGGCAGACAGCCATGCCTCCATAAGTGAAAACCACTACAACTTGAGCTTCCCCACATGTAGTGTTAAGGTATACTGGATTGCAAAAAGAGGTATGCATTGGAACAGAGTACTGAAGTTGCTGGAAGAGAAGTGTTCCATCTACCCTGAGCCTGACATTCTTGTGCTGCACATTAGAGGAAATTATGTCATCAGTCACCCACTCGGAAGGCTATGGTTTCAAATCAGAGCGATTTTTAAACACCTGCAGTCATGGTGGCCACATTGTCATTTTGTGTGGCCTGACATAATTCCTCGCCAGATATGGAAAACAGAAAACAGTCAATAGGCAGTGCACAAGGATAGACATTTACAGAATTGTTTCATGCATGGCTTGATGCACAGGGTCAGTGGATTTACAATCTGCCATGCCATCACCATAGAAGATGTTCACCTTTTCAGAAGGGATGGCATTCACCTAAATGAGGAGGGCATTGCATTGTTGTTGACTGACCTCCACAATGGTGTGAGGAGACCTATGCCCGATAAATTGGTAACATGCAGCTTGTGAGAAGAATGGAAAACACCCATGAACAAGTAGGACCAGCATGGTAAGTAAAACTCTATTGGTATATTTATGAACATTGTTATCACTACTTGCAACACAGGAAAAGATGTGCTAGGGAACTTGTACACATGCTGAGTAACACTTCATTTTCATATTGTAAACGAATTATCTGTATGCTGTGCACGGGTACAAATAACTGTTTGCTTATGAATTGTGTTGTGAAAAATATGATATTTTTCCGAGTTTGGCAAATAACTGTGCTAGGGAGCTGGTGAAGATGCTGAAAAAGAACAACTGTTTCATGAGAGTGCTACGTGATAGATGTCTGGTAGCCCAATGAAGTACCTGGAATCAGACACAGTACACTATGTCAGCCATGTAAACCATGCACAACAATGACTGCCCAACAGACACAAACAATGCATTGACACATGGAACATGTGCTCATGACAACCCCACTGAGGTATGTTGCACATATAGATGTACAATTGTCATCTATGGCCATAGCATGGATGCAGACACACATACTCCACAGGTAGTACCATGTGATGTAGGTAGGGGGGCATTGCTTGTGTATATGTCACAGTAGATGTACACAGACATGTCCTGCATAGCCGTCATGTAGGGGTAGCTGTGGTATGTCACTACTGGACATGCCCATACAAATTACCATGTCCCACAGGAGATGTGTTAGGTGTGTACCACATGTGACGTGCTGACAACAATCTGCGATGTGTATGGCTGCTGGTGTACCTGTGTGACAATGTCTGTGATGGGTGCAAAGGCACATAGTATCGTATTGCATGCACACAAGCCCCACATAGGTGCATAGCCTGAACATACAGTACAAAGGGTGTGTGTGATGATAGCAACCCACAGGTGGAGATGGGTATGGACGGCCCACAACCACATGTGTGTGTACGGTGTTCACGTCCACGACACATGAGCATCTGAGAGGCTAGCGTCACAGCTGTACAGGGTCGCATGCATATATGTTCAGCAACATCCCTGTATGTCCCACCACTGGCCTGTGGACCGATGGACACCAACCAAATGTGCAGATATGAGATGTGCACAGCACATCACAGATGCCTACCGTAGAACAGGCCTACCATGTAGACATGTGCACAGTAGGTCTGCGCCACCTGCAGTCAAACACGTTAGGTGCCAAACCACACCAATAGTCCGGCCAGTGACACAGATGGGCGTGCATGCCTCTGTGTATGTATGTCTGTGAATGGCTCCGGCATAGCAATATAGCTGTGTCACCATTGTGAACAACAATATGAATGGGTTGTATGTGTGAGGGGTGCATCATATGTGTATGGTCAGATCGGCGATACCATCAGTGGGCCTGCTATGTGAACATCCTGTCCCCATACATGGATACCTCTGCTGAGGCCAACACCACATTCACACAGGGAGGGATGGCGGTGTGTAGTGCAGCAGCAGACATGTGGGTGGCAGCGGGCACTGGATGTACACATATGTGTTACCCACATCAGTTCAGGCAGCCATATCCATGTGCATGGGATAGCGGTGTGTGTACACATACAGCACTGTGTCGATCAACATCCCAGCACATAGCACCTGCCAGGGCTACAGTGTATGCATGGATGTGTGATACCTGCATGCACCACACACACCCTCAACAAGCAGCGTACAGCATACCTCGCTGGAGGACAGTGTCCACACCATGGTGATAAACATGTTGAATGTCCATATTCACACAGCTATGACATATGCAATGGACAGCCACCCTGCCAATACCGTCAGCCCCTGGGTGGGTCACACCCATTGCCATGTATGTGGCATACCCTGCCATATCATGCAGAGATGACCAGCAAGGCTGCATGAGCTATCACAGTCCCACATGGTGCAATGGACAAAAGGCACTCTCACTATCAACCATACACAGTAGTAATGTGGTGGCGATGCACCCTGTCATGTTACAGGTGCTGTGTGATGCTCTGCACAATGTGTGTGTGTACATGCTATGCATGGCCTTTCCTGCTAATGTGTCATGGTTACACATTGCTCCATGTCTATCACATACGTAACACAGGTGAGCTGGGGCAAGTTGTCCAGCACCGGTACAGTGCTGTGTGGAAGTACATGGCACAACACATGCATGTGCAGGTGTCCATGTGTATGTGTACAGTGCGCTGCTGGCGTTCACAATGGACACAGGCGTGATGTGTACCGACATATACACGGCGTACGGGTGAACAGTAGCACAGCCGTCACATGGGGACATATGCCAACTGATATGGACATAGGTGCAGCCAGGTACACATGTCCATGGCAGGCTAACATCTACATGGTGCGTGCACAGTGTGATGGGGTGGCACACAGATATGATGTGACACCCAGTGCTCAATGGTGTGAAGCCACAACATCGGCTGTGTCACTGCCACGATGCCCTTCACAGATCACTGTGCAGATGTCGTACATGTCATAGCAATGTATTTCCAACAGTATGCCAGCACAGCAGTGTGAATGTGACCTGCCACCATCATTATGTCTTCCAGATAATGCCACGTTCGCGGCTTCCACCATGTAGTCGACAGGAGGAGGAGGTCAACATACCATACCTCCAGAGTAACTCCAACGCCCTCTTTAGCCCTGTGCGACAGCAGGCACAGGAGCGGCAGGAGATGTGGGTGGAGTTGTGCAGGAGGGTGAACAGTGTGAGCGGATACAACCGCAGCTACCAACAAATCCGCAGGCACTGCACAGACCTGACCCGGCATGCAAGACAGCGTGCGCTGCAATCGCCAGGCAACAGCGTGGGACAGGTGGTGGGCCACCAACACAGCCCCACTCACAGCTACGGAGGAGCTCCTGGCCAGTCTGGGGACACCCGCGGAACAACACGCAGAAACACTTGCGTCCATCGTGGAGGTGGGTGTCTCCCGAGCTATGAGCCTGGAGCTGCATGGTAAGTCAGTGTTGCATGTTTGTATGATAGGCGACGTGGGTGTGGGTGTCATAGTACAACACATGATATAGCAATACATGCCAGGTATATGGCCACACAAGATGCAAACCATTGTATGCTATGTTGTGTTAGCAGACATGTGCATAGCACATGCTACCACACACATGCATGATGTGTCATGCACAGTGCTGACCGTGGAGATAGTAATGGCTAATGTGTATACCTTTGTGTAATGCCTTTACAGGTACGTCTGGCGTGTCGCAAGGACAAGGGTCTGTTGCAGGTAAGTCTGTTGCTAGTCAAACGCATGTTCTGCTGTATTGATATTCCCCATGTGTCTAGGCATGACATGCTCACCTGTGTGTGCCCCGTCACGGTATACAGCTCGCACCACCTGACATACACACCACCCATGTACAGTAGATACACCCGTTACCGTAGAGTGGTATGACACCACACAACCTATTGGTGTGTTACGTGCATTCAGCTATGCATACAATGGTGTAGGTGTTACACAATGGCTGCATGTGTAGTATGCATTGGTATGCCAGTGCAGTATGGACACAGTAGCAGATAGTGAGCGGTCATCTGGGCAGAGGACAGGGGTTACCAATGTGACCCATGCCCCTGCATCGGGTGCACCGCGTTGTGACATGGCATGCCATGTCCCATGCGTGGATGTCTGGCTGCAGCATTGTCACACCATGATATGACCTATGCACAACATAGCAGACATCCACACTGTCAGCATATCCGTAGAGAATGTGACACCTCACACTAGTATGGTTGTATGTCACATGGGCCACCACAGGGCCGTGTGCACAATGTCTACCACACACAATTGTCAATGACTCAGACAGACAAGGCCATGGTTGATACCTACAGGCATGTTGCCACACAGCACATCCACAGTGGGTACTCACCATTGCACCCTGTACACACATAGTGGGTTCATCACTGTAGTGGACCCCCTGGACATCTGATGTAGTACACCACTGACATGGAATTCCTCTCCACAGCTACTACAGGTGCCTCCAATGTCCACCATATATGTGCTGCTGAGCAGCTGAACTGACTTACAGACATGGCAATGTAATGCGTCCAGGTCACGCATCGCACAGACACATAGCTGTGTCCTGCTACTGTGCAGTGGCACAGAGCCCGCACCACACACCGTACAGCTATGCACACAGCTCACAGCAAACGTACCTGCACAGACATCACTGTTACACATACATTGTATCTGTACACTGTACACATAACACTGCACCATGACAGCCATTGTGATGTGGTGCATGCGGTGGGACACCATCTTCACATGTCCACATGATACCGCACATGTTTGCGGTGTACATTACATACTGTTGGCAGCCATGTGTACTCTCAACTTGCCCGTGGCCACACGGTGTATCACGCTGATGCATGCAAACTACCATGAATGTGTGTACTGCATGCCTACTAAATGACACCTGCCTGTTGTACTGTCCCCACCAGGGCAGTGTACATACTGCCACTATGAATGTCTGGTCTGCATTCACTGGTCTGTGTTGTGTGAATGCTGCATGCCACCTGCATTATCACATGCATGCTGTGTCTGTGTGTGTGTGTGTGTGTGTGTGTGTGTGTGTGTGTGTGTGTGTGTGTGTGTGTGTCTGTGTGTGTGTGTGGCCAAGGTGTGTGTGTGTGTGTCTGTGCCCATATAGCCGATAGGTATGTCTTTGTATTGACAGGTGCTGTAGGTGAGTTCCCCCCTCTGCGGTCAATCTACAGTGTAGTGTCCCCTACAGATACCAGTGGTGACCGTAGCCATGAGCGCACAGGCAGAGTGCGTCACAGGCAGAGACTGTGCCACTGGAGGTATCACACATGCGTCCCTTTCATCCTGCACAGTTCAGATGCGACACATACCCCAACACCGTTGCCCATAGATGGCGGTCAGTCCGTCGTCTCGAGCAGGAATGTGTGGTGGCTGCAGAGGTGTGAGGGACACCGCGATATTGCCAGTGTAAGGACTGGTGCAGTGCCACGCAGGCATGTGGCAGGTGCTGCTCGTGGGGAGCACCGCTAGACATACACCTGCCATACGGGGTGCAGCAGCTGGTATATCCAGGCGCATGTTCCAGACTGTAATGGCGGCGCAGGCACGTGCCGGCTGGCAGAACCAGGAAGGGCAGAGGCTGCAGAGGTCTGCAATCCGTACCCTAAATGACAGCATCCAGGCATTGGCGAATGCACAACAGCATCTTGCCGATGTTCTGGATAGGAGATTGGCGACATGGCTGGTCTCCTCGACCGAGGCATGGCCATCCTTGGCGTCGCAGTCCGTGCAGGAACACCAGGTAGGGGTGAGGCATAGGGCGTGGGCGTGTGCCAGCAACACCACCTGCTGCAGGTCAGCGTGTGCGTGCCACCTCCCATGCCCACACAGACAGTGCTGGTAGCAGTAGCACTGCAGCTGCTACTACCATCCACACCAGGACAGAGCAGGCCACGTGGGCGTGGCCCTGGGCGGCCCCGTCGTGGAGCGCGTTTCCAGCGGACATGTGACATCGGAGAGTGGACAGTCTGTACCTCCACCCCCTCGTGCCCCTGCGACCCCAGGCAGGCGCGGGTCGCCGCGCCCGGCAGACACAGTGAGCCCGAACACCTGCACTCTACACTCTGGGGCTGCCAAGCATACCCCGTGTAGGCATCACAGATGACTGAACTGTGTACACACACACCCACACAGAGCAGACACAACTGTAGGGCTCCACCACACCCACATGCAATCTACATAGTCATGCCCACTCAATGCACTGGCCCTTACACACACACATGATGTCATCGATTGGTACAGCCCATGACTGTGGCACATATCACCCTGTGCATATGATGACGTCTCTGCTGCATAACTGTGAGCCACACCATCAATGCACGGTTAAGCTAACATATTCTGATGCACAGGGTGGACACGATAGTGAGAGGTGTATGTGATACCTGTGTCCGCATATTACGTGCTGTGTATGTTCTGGTGTGTGTTTCTGGCTGGTGTCAGGTCTGTATGTGATGTGGGTTGTGCGCCGACATCATGCAGCAGACAGATCATGCAGGACAGGTGCAGCATTCATTGATATGTGTACACAGTATGTGTGGTGGTTACATGTGTAGCACCATGTCGGTGCAGTTAACCCGTATGATACTGATGGTGTACTTGCGTGCCTACTGGGAGCACTGTAATTAGTTCCCCGTGTAGTCGTGGTGTACCCACAGGCATGTCTGGCAAAATCAGCATAGCACAGTTACCCACATCCGGCATGGACCCTACATAGGTACATAGGCACATGAGCGTAACAGGATATGTGCCCTACGACATGTGTGGACCTAGCATGACTGTGTGTGGCATCTAACACCCCTCAGGATGGGGATGCCATATCCATCAGTCCCCAGTCCCTGGTCTAGCAGTGACACACAGAGGTTGGCTGGCGCATAACTATCATCACACATCCACACGTCATTAGCAGTCCTGGACAAAGGCAGTCAGGGCCTTTCCTTCACATGGCCTGGCACTCCTCCCCGTGTTGTAGGGGGTGTCTGGCCGTTAACCCTGTTCCCCCAGCACGTCCCACTCATCTTTGTGTTGAGGTGTCTGACAGTCGCTTCTGTGCCCGTGTTTGCATGGAGCCTGGGAGGTGGAATGTGCCCATGTCACCCAGGTCAGACATGGCCGTGTATGTCAGGCACAGATCACCACGGAGCAGCTGTGCTGTGAAGATCCACAGCCAGTGTCCCCTTGGCCGTGCAGCTTGTGACACATGTCCTAGCACCGTCATCCCCGTCTTGTGGAACGTTTGCGGTCCTTCCGAGTGCTGCAGGCGTCAGGTTAGCTACAGGCCACATGTGCCATTGTACGCAGTCATTGCTCTGGTGTGTGATGTGTACAGGGGTACAATGAACACCCCTGATGTGGTTGCCATTCCATCCAGACCAGGAGGCCACAATGGAATGTCTTCACACCCACATTGCCATTGTGTGTGTTGACAGAGGTTGCCGACAGGTGTGGTAGCCATTTCCCCTGAACATGTCCACCATCTTTAATGGCGTACCACCTACATGTGACATTGGGACGAACATGTCCTTCACACTGGGTAGGGCTGCACCTTCTCTGGCATTTAGTAGCAGGCCATGGCTCTGGCACCAGTCATCCATGTCTATGGCGCCCTAGGTGGATGTCCGTGTAACATGGGGTGTTGGGTATGTTGGCTGGTGCGTAGTCATCTGCATACCTTGTCTGCTACAATCCCCCTATGATTGCATGCACATTGGAAGGTCGGATGCCATATGGCAGGGGGCACAGGAGTGAGCCCTGTGGGCCTCCACTGGGTCCAGATATGAGTGTGACAAGGCACCTTGAGCACCAACCCTGTGTGGTGTGACCTCCAACCTGTCTGAGAAGCATCGGGTGACATATGTCCCCACATGTATGCTGGCGAGCCTTTCCATGGGTCCCATGTGTAGTGTGCTCTGAACGCTCCCACCAGGTCATGGTACTGTGTGCAAACATCAATGGCCTTGGTGACCACTCCAGACTGGACGAGCAGGTTCGGGAGGCAGGATCCGCCCTTGACTATGTAGTTGTGGGTATGTGCCGGTATTGGCTGTACATCGCTATCTGTAACCATGGCCACCTGTATGGACCTCCACACAGCTTTGCAGACAACACTTGTCAAGCGTATAGGGTGTGGCTGTTGACAGTCCATAGGAGCACTACCCTGGCATAGTGGGACCACAGATGCCATATGGCATCCATTGGGGACATAGCCCATAGTAAGGCTAACATGACACAGTGGCTGCATGTGTGGGCCGAGGGCCTCAATGAGGATGGGTAGCACACAGCCAGGGACACCATCGGTGCCCATTGCTGGCGTGTCAACGCCATAGAGATATGGGATCACTCCAGGCCATATGACATGTTTGGGAGGATACACTCTGGTGGGATGGATATGTTCCCTGTTGGGGGGGGGTGGATGTATGCATGGAACATGTCCTGTGGTTTGCAGACAATGTCTGTGGGTGCAGTGACTGTTGTACCATTCTGGACCATTTCCAGGCAAGTCTGTGTGCCCCCAACCATGTCCTTACCACAGTTAGGGAAGGCCCTGTGGTTGTCTCATGTGCCCTCTGCAGTACCACTCCCACAAGCGGACCTGGATGATGGTATGTGGGGCCGTATGGTGATGCCGGTATGAATGGGTGATGGTTTCCCTGGTACTGTCATTGCTCTGCCATGTAGTAGCTCCAACTGTTGATGTACAGGTAGTCAGTGGCTGCGGTCCACCACACCATGTGCCTACCTGTGGTGGACAAGGTCCTGATGTCATCATGTTTGCCTGTTGCAGACATGCATGTGGGTGGTCGGGGAAGGCATTCGTTAGGCGTTTGCCGGTCTGGCCTCTGTTCAACACTGGCATGGAGGACTTGTAGGGTACCACACTGGTCATATGATGTGTGTGGTTTTCTGTGGAGAGGTCATCACTGAGGTCCCCCATGCTGGTGTTGGTTACAGTGAGTGGATGACCAGTGGATCCACTATACGGTCTTGCATCACCATTGAGGGCTGTACATCCTGTGTGGGGCATATCCTCACCATGTGTGATGGGCAGAACTGTCAGACATCCCCCCTAGTATGTATGGTGCATGGCTGTTTAACAGTGGCCAGGTGTGTGAACACCTGGGACTGCTGGCGTGCACAATGTTTGTGCCATGGTATGTTCCCCAGGCTATGTATGGGTGTGCAATACGGTGCTGTTGTGAGAATGCCTTACTCACCAGTGTCCTCAGGACATCTGTGAAGGTATCCTGTGTTTGGGGTTGTCTGTAGCATGCAACAAACTGTGGAAGGATTCCTACACATGGTTAGTGCACCTGAATATTCCCGCGTAACAACAATGTCTGTGGCATGACGGATTTTGTTGTGGCGGACGCACAGGATGGTCGCATTCCGCCACCCATGCCGTCACTTAATAATGGCAATGCATGTCTGATCTGTGCGGAGCTCTAAGTGTCTGGGCATGCCCAGTGACAGCTGTGTAGATAGACACCTGGCAGTGCGCTGACCGTCTGCGGATTAGCACCCGGTGCATGCCTCGCATCCCTACGCGGCCGTCTGGCATGGCCAGGGATTTCTGTTGTGGCTGTGGACACACCACGGCCGGTCCCGCAGTCGCCGCCATGCGATGCAACATGTGTATGCATGTCTGCCCTGTGCCGAGAGTCTGGGAAGATGTCACAGGCATGCTCAATTATGCAGTGATGTTACTGATCAGTAGTTACCTTGTTATTCGACTGGGCAGCACTCAACGTGTTGAATTAATGCGGCGACCTGCTGGGATGAAGTAACAGACTTCGCGTGACTGCGCACTCTGTCGAACACCGATCGAGGCGCATTGCCTCTGCAAATGATACCACCTCCGCGTAGGGGTATGCCTCCTGACGAAGCTCTGCTCAGTGATTAAACTTCGGTGGCGCGTTCTGTAAATGCTTCATACTGTAGTGTGTTCATGTAGATTAAGGAAGTAGGTTAGTCCCCGTCCCTTCCATTGTGTGTGTGTGTGTGTGTGTGTGTGTGTGTGTGTGTGTGTGTGTGTGTGTGTGTGTGTGTGTGTGTGTGTGTGTGTTTCCAGCTGCCTCTGCGACTGATTATGCTTTTAGGCGGCTCGCTTACATGCCTTGGCTGCCACCCAACTATTGTCTTCGCGGGTGGCGTCAGCAGCCTGACAAAGTATATGCCTGTGACCCGAAGCTCTGTTTTAGCAAACTTCGGTAGCAGCGTTCTGTAAATGCTTCATACAGTAGTGTGTTCATGTAGATAGTTCGTTAGGTTAGATCCCCGTCCCCTTCCGTGTGTGTGTGTCTCCTGTGTGTGTGTGTGTGTTTCCAGCTGCCTCTGCGAAACTGATTATGCTTTAGGCAGCTCCGCCCAACACATGCCTTGCAGCTTTATTGCCAACTATTGTCTTCGGTGGCGTCAGCAGCCTACAAGTATGCCTGTGACTTAGGTCTCTGTTTGTAAACTTCATTGGCAGCGTTCTGTAAATGCTTCATACAGTAGTGTGTTCATGTAGATAGTAAGTAAGGATTCGTCCCGTCCCTTCCGTGTGTGTGTGTCTGTGTGTGTGTGTGTGTTTCCAGCTGCCTCTGCGACTGATTATGCTTTAGGCGGCTCCGCAACACATGCCTTGGCTGTGCCAACTATTGTCTTCGGGTGGCGTCAGCAGCCTACAAGTATGCCTGTGACAGCGCTCTGTTTAGCAAGCTTCGATAGCGCGTTCTGTAAATGCTTCACTTACAGTAGTGTGTTCATGTAGATGAGTCGTAGGTTAGATCCCCGTCCCTTCTCTCTGTGTGTCTGTGTGTGTGTTTCCAGCTGCCTCTGCGACTCGTTATGCTTTTAGGCGGCTCGCAACACATGCCTTGGCTATTGCCAACTATTGTCTTCGCGGCTGGCGTCAGCAGCCTACAAGTATGCCTGTGACAGCGCTCTGTTTAGCAAACTTCGGTGGCGGCGTTCTGTAAATGCTTCATACAGTAGTGTGTTCGTAGTAGATGATCGTAGGTTCGTCCCCGTCCCTTTCCGTGTGTGTGTATCTCTGTGTGTGTGTTTCCAGCTGCCTCTGCGACTGATTATGCTTTTAGGCGGCTCGCATAGCACATGCCTTGGCAATATTGCCAACTATTGATAACTGGCGGTGGCGATGTCGGCAGCCTACTGAGTATGCCTGCAATGACAGGCGGCTTCTTGTTTAACAAGCTTCGTGTGGCGTTCTGTAAATGCTTCATGCAGTAGGTGTGTTCATGTAGATAGTCGTAGGTTAGTTTCCCCGTCCCTTCCGTTTGTGTGTGTCTCTGTGTGTGTGTTTCCAGCTGCCTCTGCGACTGATTATGCTTTTAGGCGGCTCCATAACACATGCCTTGGCTATTGCCAACTAACCCGATGTCGCTCGCGGCTGGCGTCAGGCAGCCTACAAGTATGCCTGTGACAGCGGCTCTGTTTATGAAACTTCGGTGGCGTTCTGTGTACTGATGGTGTGTTCGTAGCCAGATGATGGTAGGTTGTCCCCATCCCTTCGATAGCGTGTGTGTGTTTCCAGCTCTGCGACTGATTATGCTTTTGGTATCGCGTGCGCCGCTGTACCAACTATTTGTCTTCGCGGGTGGCGTCCTTGTACAAAGTATGCCTGTGACAGCTCATTGCAGCAAGCTTCGACGCTGGCGTTCTGTAAATGCTTCATGCAGGTAGTGTGTTCCATGTAGATGATGTCGGTTGATCCCCGTCCCTTCCGTGTGTGTGTGTGTTTCCAGCTGCCTCTCGCGACTGATTATGCTTTTTAAGAGCGGCTCCATAGCTTGCATGCCTTAGCTATTGCCAACTATTACAATGCTAGCGGGGTGGCGTCAGCAGCCAATGTATACTTATGCGACCAGCTCCGCGTCGAGGATTAGCACAAATTAGCCAGCCGTTACGGTAGCCAATTCGATTCATACTTCAGCCCTTTACAGGAGTTCATATAAATAGGCATTAGGTTCATCTCCGTCCCTTCGTGTTATTGTGTTTCCCGTTTGCGATACGTATCGAATGGTGGTGCAGATGCGCGATGAACGGTGGTGTTGAATCATGGTGGTTCCACGTTGAACGTTGAACGCTGCTGGAAACAGCAGTGCCATGAACGAACAATCATTCGGGGCAGGTTTGTATTAGGACTGGTCATTGTTCGACAGGACGTTTGTTATCGTACGTGGATGGCAGCGGCATTGTTTGCGTTTGGCGAATGCCTATGCTGGCTACATCCCCATTCTTTCGCATAGAAAGTGACAAATGGAGATGTAAAATTGGACATTTAAAACCTGGATACTTCCATGTTAATAATGTAAAGTCTCAGAATAGCAATTGATAGCACATGTCTATGAAGTACCTTTGGATACCATATGCGACCGCAATAGGTGAATGATGTTTGTATTGACTTTTACATCTACCACCTATGTGACATTGTTTGCGGGACCATGGGGAACAGCAGTCTTCCTGTTCATTGGTGTTTGCCATGTTGTATTGACATCAATCCTATTAATTCACGAAGGATGTGTCTTTCTTTAGTGTCAGCATACATAGTTTGACCATCCTATGTCATTCAACCAGAGCTGATGGAGATTGTGCCATTGGTATCTTACACAGGTGACCCATCTGTTCCACTGTAGCATAGGCGTGTGATCCCCATAGATGTGCTGGCACATGGTGTGTTGTGTCGCATGGGTATCTGCCCAGTGATCTTTTCTTTGAATGGAATTATTATTGTACTGTACACATTATCACAACTATTCCCTGGGTTATGCCTTGCAGCAGCTGTGGGATTCCCCAGGATGGCAACTATGGGTGCCATCTTAGCGTCACGTTTGTCCATCCATGGGAACTGCCTACTGGACACTGAGTAGCAGACTGTCAGCATTTTCTAGCTGCATTCTCCATTTCGGTGGATGATCGGTATTAGTATTGCGAAGCGCATATGCCATGCCACGTCCGCTGCAGGCGGGGGTGAATCATCTGCCAATCCACACCGACACCCATATTTGCATACCCACGATCCCATGTCTGCAACCTCGACAGTACCCTTGCACACCCTTCATGTGTGCGGAATGGGATGTGCGTGCGTGTATGGATGCAGCAGCCTGGGGAGTCCTATTCATATGTCCTGCATTTCATGGACGGCTGTCATCACCCTTGCAGACACCTGTGGTGCATATATCTACCTGTGCGTAGTCACGGCTGTCACCTCTTCGGTTCACACTATGTTGCTACACTCACTTAAGGAGTATTTGGGTCCTGCAATGGACACCGATGTGCATATGTAAAGTTTAGAACATGTTGGACTGTGTCCATTCGGCCAGTGGGTTTGACTGCGCCGTATGTTCCCCATTCGGATGTCTGTCCGCCTGCCCATATTGTGGTGCTCGTAACCGTGTCATTCACAATTTACCCTTGAAGATTATTTGCTGTAGTCCTGCGGGTTGTAGCGATAATCCTCACAGGTACCATTGTGTGAACTATCCGCCACTGTATTGTCAGTATAACACAGCGGTACATGTGGGAACCTGTTATTCATGACGGTATGTAACTTGGGTTATGTAATAAGGGCGCCATATTTTAGCGATGATATGACCTTCCTAGTTGGCGTTGTTGGTGTGCCATTAATATGTGTTCCCAGAGTACGCTGGTATATTCAGCGAAGTGAGCGGGTGATCACACATGCCAATGCTTTCGCCATGCTGTATGCGGCTGGGATTCGCACGGCAGGATGGATGTCTCTGAGTGTATCTACTGCTGTTTCATCTTTATGTCTGTGTCACTATGTGCCTACTACTGTTCAGTAGCCCGATTCCTGAGTTTGCTAGCCCATGGGTGCCATCTTGTCCGTGCGTTTGTCACATCCTTGGAAATGTACTGGACACCTGATGGCAAGGGCTGAACACATTTCACATGCCTTTAGCATTCCTATGGATGCTTTGCATCCTTACTGGGACTAAGGCGTCCTGTACCGCAGCCCTCCAGGCGGGACAGCGGATTATCTGCCAAACAACACCGAGCCCCATTTTGCATACCCAGGATACCATGGCTGCAACCCCCACATGCATGAGACATCCTTCATGTGTGCGGAACTGGGTTATGAGCGCACATGTATGGCCACGGCAGTCTGGGGACCTCTGTTCATACGTCCTGCATGCCACGGGCAGGTATCACCAACCTTAGACACGCCGGCGGTGCATATGTCTAGCTGTGCCGTAGTCACGGTTGTACTCTGATTGGCTGATCTGGATACTGGCAAAACAGTCACAATTTTTGCCGTCCTACAATGCACACCGATCTGCATTTGTAAACTGTAGAACCAGTTTGACTGTCCCCAACTCGCCACTGGTATAGACTGCCACTGTATGTTCCCCAGTCGACGATGTCTGCTTGACTACCCATGGTTTGTATGATATGGCCTATCTATATCCACGTGCCAGTATCGTAAATACAGCAAACCTTGCGTCCTGCCCATCTTCATAAGCGACATTATGGAACATATATCGGCAAAACAGACACTGTCAAATCGATAGACTCCACAGTGAAAGGATACTGAGCTCTCTCAACTACTAACATGGGGCATCGTCGAATACGGATGCATGACATAGCCGTCCTAATTCACTTCCTTCCGAGTCGGTTTATAGTGAATTAATCAATAAACCTCCTCATCGTTAGGTTCAGAGTGCTCGAAGTCTTGATTATAACGTGACATATACATATCAGTGTTGCATGCCTTACTTCATGGAAACAATAATCGGCAACAATGAGTTCATATATATACAATAATGGTAAATACAAACAGTATCGGGACACATAGATGATAATCGGTGAGAGTGCACCTTAGAAAGTAGTGTGTTGACCAGGTTATTGTATATCAATGTGTATAATAGTAGCATTACGATAACAAAGCATGGAATCAATAAGTTTAAGCATATATTTGACAATTATGAATGTAAGCGTGTGGAGGAGACATCCGTAACCTTCCCTGGTTCCACTGGATTTCCACGATCACCGTACACTTTCGCATGTCCGGATTGTGGGTTCTGGCGCGCGCACATGCATATCCGTATTCCGTTTATATATGTTTACAGTGTCTGTGTGGTTCGTGTTTTCGTTACTTGTGACTATTCGGTAACATATGTCTGATCCGGTTGGACGTGTGCAGAAAGCACTTACAGCTTTATATATGTAACAGTCTTTGCAGCATGGGCGCTTTACGTACCGTGCACATCTATATGTTCTATAGTCATAATTCAAGCGTGACTGCAGTCACGTTTGCTTACTGTGACCAGTGCCCGTTAGTTGTTCGTTGTCATTAATATGCATACCCTGGTACCTATGTACATTTACATATCACCCCCGCACATACGTCACAGGCATCCATTCTCCTGCTGGGAAAGGTGCGGTACTGCATGTTGAACATTCCTAATTCCCCTGCTCATGGCCCAGGATGCATATGTCGTCACCACAGGGCTGTTCAGATGACAGCTGCTTATATCCCATATGCATACAGGCCTTGATTGTCAGGGTGTTGCTGTGGTGCTTTGGGTTTGGTCTTGTCCGCACTGTGACTGCCCTGACCCTGTCTGAATGTTAGATGAGTCACATGGGCGCGTTTGTCCGTGTCCATGGTACCATGTCACCCCCAATTAGTCTCGTGTGTCGATTGGCGGTGTATCCGTTGTAGATCTCGTTATACTAATTGCACGGTCTGTCGAACTAACCTATTTCCATTACTAACCCTCCGTATGTATGGGCTGTGTGCAATATTACAAGGGTTTAACATTGCTGACTTTCACTGAGTACAGACATCCGTTTGCTTTGTTTTATTTCGTAACCGCATTTAACATGGTGTAACAGGTTGAACAGCTCGAACCACGAGGACATCGGGTTGTCCGTCGCTGTCTATTATTGGATGTTTCCTGTGAGTTTGTTCCTGGCGAAACAATATGCGGCGTGGCGGACATCTCGCTTATCAAATCCGCGGGTGGCGTAACATCCTGCTTTGGCAGCGAACAGAGCATTATGCTGTGCCGTATGTCTGTACGGATATGGTTTCGCCCATAGATGATGTGCCATACCAGGCCTAGCAATGACCCGTAAGGTGTGGTACACTGCTGTAATGCCAGGCGTAGCATAGGGTAAGTGGTGACCTAGGCAGTTGCCACCGATACATCACCGCTACCCCTCTGGTCTGCCACCCACCAAATAGAGTCTAGGAAGGTGCTTTGGTGAGCGGCGCCTAGACATACCTGCTTGGCTATGCCTAGGCCGACTATGTGGTCTGGGCGTTGTTCGAGGCGTTATACGATCTGCCGTGGAGTACATGTCCAGCATTACCACATCAGCCCCAAGGCGGTCAGCACGGCATCAGCAACCACATGGTGTCCCAGCCTGGCTACTCAGGAACTCTATAAATTTAACTACCACCAGGACAGCTGTTTAATCTTAGCCTCACCTCAGGATACATTACCTGAGTGTGCTTTTACAGAGCGCGACTGTAGTCCTCCACATAGATGGTTACACTCCACTGACCTGGTTATTACCATACCAGCTGAACGGCAAGCCTTATCTGCAAAGCCATGAGATGGTCCTGTGGGCACATAGATAAGACATGGGGACCGCATACTTTGGATACAAGCGGTTTAGCTTGGTCAGAAGTCAGATCATGCCCTTTAGCACACGTGTTTCACTTTGTAGAATCAGTCACCAAGGCCATTGCTGTAGAAATTGGCATTCCATACAGCCTACCTCAACCCGGCAGAGGCCTTGACACAATACCCCCTCGGGTATATGATAAACCGATCATCTTGAATGCCAAAATCCATACATAGCGCCATATAGGTTGCCTGAAAGCGGGCTAGAATCACAGAACACACACATGGCCATAGTTGCTGGTAGCCATGTCATGCTCACAACCAGTCACGGGTGGTGTCCATGAATCAGTCCTGGGTCACTATTTCCAGCATCCCTACGTTTCCAATGCTTACCGCGCATACACAGAGTTATGGGTGACAATGTTTTGCAAACTGACTGCAAACCCCGGATGCCAAGTCAGACACACATCTGACTGAATATCATCAGAATTGCCTCACAGATGTGTGGATAAGTGAAGGTACCAGAGCATAATACCACAGCTAAATGCCAGAAATGCATAAAGAGGCATACCCACGCCGGAAGAACAAAGGTTGCAGAGCTGCCATATAGGTGGCAATCCACTGAATACGGAGGGGTTACCCAGTCTGGGGACCGTATTTGTTGTTAACCGTTAGACACACATGTTGCTAACATAGTTAGGTAGACCTTCCACATTGCCCACATCATCATGAAGGGATTCACATCTCTAGATCAGGGGAGGTCGGTATCCCTTGTACTCATCACTCAATAGACCTATGATTGGGTACAATGCATTCAGAATGTATCTGACCCAACACCTGCAGCGGCTGGAAGGCACCAACAGTTCTTACGACCAAAGCGGATGCAGGGTCTCAGGTATATGTGTTATACTGACCGACTGAAGAATTCCAGCTGTATACAGTTTGCATACCCTTGCCCAGAGGTGACCTAAGGTACCTGGCATGCGGCTAAGTCGAACAGATCCTGATGACTATGCTTCCGTAAAATAAGTTAGATCCCTCAGAACCACAAGGGCAGCTGGCGGTATATGACTTGCTATCATTGTCCGAGGCGATGTTGTTGGGGCCGGATTCATCACCCAGACACTCACTATGCTGTAGACGACATCCAGTACATGTGAGGGGCAAGAAGCACCTCGCTGGCCTTATTATTTAGTATTTACGCCGGATGTCTGAATTGATTTTATTTAAGTAACCTTCCTGATAGATATTTACATTGCTGTGTGAATCTTTACATTTCGTTGGTCTTTCTATTTTTACAGTAGTCATAATCATACGGTTTATGTGTATATATTATGGTTCATTTATTTATATTACTAGGTGTCTGCAGTTCTGTTATTAATATATTGGCACAATCCGTATTAGCACATATATGTATCTTACACAGTCAGACATTTGGAAAGCAATTTTATGTTGGTTCATGTTTCATATATGTACATATATTTCTATTTTCGATGGGAACTGTACCTTGAAGCAATGTCGATGTCCTCACTGTAGTAAGGATCTAGCAACCCAAAATAAGGTTTGTTACGCTTGTCTGCCTTTAAGGCATGTAATTGAGTACCTAAGCACATCTAATATTTTATTGATTAATGCTTGTATAAATGTAGGTTGGACTGCATTGTGTAACAGTCTGAATAAAGTGCTTATGAAGCAGGCGAAGTGGGCTCAATAGACTATGGTGACTGCCTTTAATTCTTGAATTGTGCTCTGGTTGGTCACTGCTGGTCCCTACAGTACCTCGTCTTTGCTTTGGACTTCATCGGCTGGTTGTCTGTGTTTGTTGTATGTGGAATGTCAACTGTGGTCCCTATGTGTATTTCCTGTGTCATGCCTTACAGCGGCTATGTCATTTACCGGGTTTGCAGTTGTGGTGCCATCCTGGCCATACGGGTGTCCATCCATGACAATTGCCTACTGGACACTAGTATAGGGCTGTACACATTCCACACCTACATTTAGCATTCTCCGAGTATGTTTTGCATTATTAGCGGGGAGTAAGGCAGGTGCTACACATCCCTCCCACAGGGCGGAGGAAGGATTGCCTGAAACAACACCAAGCACAGAGTCTACATACCCAGAATCCCTTGACCGCGATAATTGACAGTACCCATACATCCGTCCTGTGTGCGGAAGTGTGATGTGGATGCAGTGTTATGGACCGGTACACTGTGTAATTCTGTGCATCTGTGCTGCATTACATGGACAGCTATCAGCAACATTAAACACGTTTGCGTGCATATGTGTACCTGTGACGTCAATGAGTTCACTTAAGTGTTGAAAGAATGCGGCATTCCTGTGTCTTTAGACAAATTTTTGGGTCCTACATTGGACACCACTGTGCATATGTAAAGTGTAGAGCTTGTCGGACTGTGTCCTTGTGAGCAATGGGTTTCACTGATACTGTGTGTTCAGGAATCGCGGATGTCTGTTGGACTACCCATTCCACATGGTGCTACATAACCAGGTGATGTAGTACTGTGGACAAATTACATACATCCAACGATGCTGGTTGTAAATACTCAATTTAAACCGCAGACGTCCCAATGGGACATATCCGTCACTGTATTTCCACTATAACACCACCAGAACATGTTGCTTACCTATGCATTCATTTAACCATGTTGTCTTCATAGGTGGAAAGCCATAGTTTACATATCCTACTTGACGTTGTGTGTGTGCCATTAGTATGTGTTCCACAGGTCGCTTTATCTGTTACGCTGTGCACGGTAGCGGGTGCTCCTCAGTCTGTTGCTGGCAGATTGAGTGCTGTGCACGCGGTGTTGGCACGGCGGTCCTGCTTTGTATGTGGAATGTCAACTGTAGTCCCTATGTGTATTTCCTGTGTTATGCCTTCCCGCTGCTATGTCATTTACCCGTCTGCAGTTGTGGGTGCCATTCTGGCCATTCGGTGTCCATCCATGACAATTGCCTACTGGACACTACTATAGGGCTGTACACATTCCACACCTACATTTAGCATTCTCCGAGTATGGTTTGCATTATTAGCGGAGAGTAAGGCAGGTGCTACGAGAAATCCCTCCCACAGGGCGGGTAGAATGATTGCCTGCGAAACAACACGAGCACAGAGTCTACATACCCAGAATCCCTTGACCGCAACAATTGCCAGTACCCATTACACATCCGTCATGTGCGGAAGTGTGATGTGGATGCAGTTCTATGGACCCGGTACCCTGGGTATTTCTGTGCATCTGTGCTGCATTACATGGAGAGCTATCAGCAACATTAAACACGCTTGCGGTGCATATGTGTACCTGTGACTACAATGAGTTCCGTTAGGTGATTAAAGAAGGCGGAAGAGCTGTCTTTAGACAAATTTTTGGGTCCTACAATGGACACCACTGTGCATATGTAAAGTGTAGAGCTTGTCGGACTGTGTCCTTGTGAGCATTGGATTTCACTGATACTGTGTGTTCAGGTATCGCGGATGTCTGTTTGACTACCCATTCCACATGGTGCTACATAACCAGCTGATTTAGTACTGTGAACAATTGACATACATCCAAAGATGCTGGTTACCAACTGCTTCATATAAACCGCAGACATCCCAATGGGACATATCCGTCACTGTATTTCCAATATAACACCACGGAACATGTTGGTTACCTATGCATTCATTTAACCATGTTGTCTTCATAGGTGGGGATGCCATAGCTTACATATCCTACTTGGCGTTGTGTGTGTGCCATTAGTATGTCCTCCACAGGGCGTACATCTGTTCCGCTGTGCGGTGGCGGGTGCTCCTCAGTCTGTTGCTGGCAGACTGAGTGCTGTATCGCCCGGTGTTGGCACGAGAGTCCCGGCTCTGTATGTGGAATGTCAACTGTGGTCCCTATGTGTATTTCCTGTGTCATGCCTTACGCGGCTATGTCATTTACCGGGTTTGCAGTTGTGGGTGCCATCCTGGACATACGGGTGTCCATCCATGACAATTGCCTACTGGACACTAGTATAGGGCTGTACACATTCCACACCTACATTTAGCATTCTCCGGAGTATGTTTTGCATTATTAGCGGGGAGTAAGGCGGGTGCTACGCACATCCCTCCCACAGGCGGGAGGAAGGATTGCCTGCGAAACAACACCGAGCACAGAGTCTACATGCCCAGAATCCCTTGACTGCAACAATTGACGGTACCCATTACACATCCGTCATGTGTGCGGTGTGATGTGGATGCAGTTGTATGGACCGGTACCCTGGGTATTTCTGTGCATCTGTGCTGCATTACATGGACAGCTATCAGCAACATTAAACACGCTTGCGGTGCATATGTGTACCTGTGGCGACAATGAGTTCAGGTACGCGGTGGAATAACACATTATTCGATTCTTTCCACAATTTTTGGGTCTTACAATGGACACCACTGTGCATATGTAAAGTGTAGAGCTTGTCGGACTGTGTCCTTGTGAGCAGTGGGTTTCACTGATGCTGTGTGTTCAGCAATTGTGTATGTGTGCTTGACTACCCATACTGTGTTGTGCTACAGGAAACATGTCTTCCGACACCAGAAACCAATGCTATACATCCATTGTTGCAGGTTAACAACCACTTTCATACCATACCCAGAGGTCACGATTGGGAGGTATTGCCACTTTATTATCGGAACAACACCCCCAGACTGTGTACATCATGGGAACTTTAGGCCAGTCTTACCGGCCATTTTCAATTGTAATTGGCAGACACATGTCAATACATGTATGATAACACATATTGTCATGCAGAAGTTGATCTATGTTATTTGGACATTGGCTTCTGCTTTTGGCATCCGTTGCTGTGAGTGTTGCCAGTTAACATACACATTGCTTGCTCAGAGGCAGACTACACACTACTGCGCAGTACTGTGGTCTCCTTTAAGGACCCTGAGCCAGTGGTCAATGGTACAGCAGCCACTGCATAAATCACATTTGCCATCTACCAGTACCTACAGGACTGCATGAGCCAGTCATTCACTTACCCAACTGTGGTTCACTGTACCAATGCCAAGCATCCAGTGTGGTGTACCCCAGCCATACACAAAATGTACAACACGAGGAGGTGGCTACTACAAGGTGGAGCAGACACCTTGTGAGGTGTGACACCCTTGGTCATCATATGTGTAGACTTACACACTGTCATGAAATAGTCCAGGGCACATTCCACAGATATACCTACATGGACCTGGCTAACAATCATACCACCTTCAGTTGCTATGCTGGACACCTGGGAGCTCAGTCCCACATATGCTCTGACTGGGTTCACATAGAGGTGGGGTTTACTCAACATACACACATTGCCAACATACAGGCTGACAAGTCCAGTGAGGACATCTCCACACCCTACCCCACACATGAGGAGATGTGTGTACCACTGGTTTGTGGTCACCTAATGTTCTGTGACACAGAGGTGGGACATGCTCTCTGCAGGGTAGTGGACATAGCATCGATGAGACCAGCTGGTGACGCCGCTGTGTACTCCACTATCTCGGTTATGAATTAGACCCACAGTTAGGACAGCTATTTCTTTGTAGCCTCACCTCAGGTAGGGTACCCAGGTTGTGTCACATGGCAACTGTAGTCCCGTCAGTAGGCCAATACCTCCACTGAGGCTGGTTATTACTGTCCCATTACCCTGGGGGAACTATCTGCAAAGACATGGGGAGGGATCATACTGTGGCTCGTACCTGACTGCATAGGGGACATACTTACTTTGCCTCACACACGGTTTGTCTTGTTCAGGGGCGGTTCATGCCTTTAAAGCATGGTTGACATTTTCAGGACAGTCGCCGAGGCCACTGATGGGGTGTTGCAGTCCATACAGCCTACCTCAACCTGGCAAAGCCCTTCATCACATTACCCCCTCAGGTATCGTTGATAAACCCATTGGCTGGGATGTGAACACGCACATCACAGAATGTGTTGTAAACTGTCTATGTGACACAACCCACACGGTCATAGTTGCTGGCAGCATATCAGACCTACTGCCTGTCAGAAGTGGTGTCCCATGGGGCCCTTCCATGTGTGCACTCCTGTCATACACCTACATCTTCATGGTACAGGCACACACAGGGGTGCTATGGGCAACAGTGTTTGTAGATGACTGCATAACAGGTGCCATAGTGGGACAGACATCTGACACAGATATCCTTTGAAGGGGCCTCCCAGGTATGCATATCTGCTGTCAGGGACATGTCCCACAGCTAAATGCAACGTCATGCAACATCATACCTGTGGAGAAGTACTAGGTCACCCCTGTCCAGCATATAGGTGGCTGTCCACTCAGCACAGGGGTGTTTACCAGGAATCAGGGGCAGTGTTGGATGGTCACCATTCATTCCACACACACGTTGCTATCGTGGTTGTGTGGGTCTTCTATGCCCACCTGTTGGTGCAGGGATTCACATCTACATCAGGCTAGGTCATTGTTCCCTTGTACCCATTACGTGTTACACCTATGATCTACTACGTTGCCCCATTCAGACTGTGTCTGACCATACACCTACAGCAGCTGGGAAGCCCACATAGGTTGATCGTTGTACAGATGCAGGATGACACCATTTTGTGTAATGCTGCCCCACATGTAGGACCCCTGCCACATCATGTCACATACCTGCTGTTTGGTGTTGACCTGTGCCTGACATACAAGGCCATGTCAACCCATATGTCATGTGTATGCTTCACCTACTGTATCCACATCCCTCAGAATCAGTAGGGCAGGTGACATTTACCTTGTCACGGTCATTCATGGGATGTGTTTGGGTGACACATATATCACCCAGACAATCATTATGCTGTGGATCTACATCACAGTACATGTGAGACAAACATCCTTCCTAGCCTTGTTCGCAGCTATGTTGTCCATTGGATGGAGAATTGCAGGTATAGGCCAGGGATTACATCATTATCACTGCTTGACGGAGATACAGCAATATCATGGGTATTTCATCTGAGGCACAGAAGGTTGGCAAAGTCATCCTAACTATGGTGTAGTATTATGGCTGGGCCTGGGACGATGGCCTACCCTGTACATATGGCCGTGTGAACCTATATTCATAGTTTGTCACATGTACAATTGTCTGTCCACTATAGTCTTTCGCCACTGTATATTTCTGTGGCACATGATTGTCCTCTGTATTACATGCAGGTATGCTGTGTACGTTGCACATACGTCACAGTTGATGACAGTGTATCTGTGTCCCTAACACTGTGATACTGAGGACTACCACACATCCTTCACAGCATTACATGCATATGTCCATTCTATTCTTCTTTGGCCTATGGGGGGGGTGTTAAGGCAAACATTACTCAAGTCCCTGTTTGTGCATGCTTCATGTTGGTGTTTGACCAGGCTCCGTTGCAGTCATGTGTTGGACAGTAGTGTGTCTGTGTGTTTGCCATGTGTTTTATTGCCAGTACATCTGTGGGAGGTGTAGTTGGCACATGTTCCTCTTTGCAGGGACACCCATCCTGGTGTTTGTGTCATGCATCTGCACTTGGCACGTGCCATATGTCCTGTACTATTCCACAGTCGTGTATGCCTTCATGCACTACTACTGCGTGTTACTGGCTGTGTGTATGTGGTACACATGGACATTGTGATGTTTGTCTTGACCTATTCCAATGCTAGAGCGTAAACATCTGTCAATTCGTCTTTTAAATCAAACTGTAACACTCATTCGTATTTTCAACATGACACTCATTAACACAGGGAGCTGGGATTAATAACATTTTATTGCTGTGCAGCAGGAGGCAAGGAGTATGCAGTCAAAGTTTAGACATTTGTTCAACTCTATACATGTTACATCTGTATGAGCATTCTGTATACTATCATCCTTTGCACACATTAATGATGTTGTCAGTCACAAGGCATTTACATTGCTAGAGTACAGAACATTGTATTCCTACAACAGTGCTCAGGTAATGCTTATTACATGTTTTCCCATGAGGATAGCCCAACCTTGCAAGCCACATATTCAGTTAGACTGTACTTTGGTAAGTTCTGCTCTGACACGGTTCCAACACTGTTCATATTCAGTCCTCCTCCGTGTCCTACTAGGTTCCTGTGTCTCTCTGCTGAGCAGCTGTACTCTGTGTTACAGCTCACAAGCCTATCCTCCTCAGTAGAGGGATGACAGATATACCTGTACATACATGTATTATTCTCTGACCGAGCAGATGACTAATGCTGACTGACATACACCTGCTGCACTGGTTACTGCTAGGGTTAGGGTTCAATCACACTGCAGCTACACTACAAGCAATTACATGCATGAGAAGCTGTACTGCTATATTGTCAGGTAGAATAATATGCATTATACACTATTAGCTTCTAAATTTGCACGTCATATTATGTTTAAATATGTATTTTGCTAACATTCTCCCTCCTTTGATTGCTTCTACTCTATCCAGAGACATATACAACATTATTTCATTCCCTGGCGTCTTCCTCTGTGGAACGTTTAAGTAGGCAAGTAATTTGATGTACATTGCAAGTAGGATTGCATTTTCTATTGACAAATACCACTACAGGTCTTGATACATAGTCTCGGGTACAGGTATGTTGCCAGAGTGCCTGACTAATACTTACATGCACAGTATCGCGCACTAGACACATGCTCCCAATATGAGCAGAACAACACAAATGGCAATCATGATATTCAGTATGACTGACCCCATCCACCCAATGGTTTGTGGAAATGGTTCGGCAGTGGGTTTGGGCCTGGTTCCGCCATGGATGACACCTGCTATATTACCTGTAGGTGGGCGTTGCTTTTGGTCTCTTCATGTGGTAGTTGGACACAGCGATCTTCTTCAGTAAGCGCGCACGTACCAATTCTCAGCGCCACGGTGCAGTCGTGCACTATTACATTTTGTGACACAACAGTTCTCATTGCATCCAGTTCATCAGTCACATGTTCAGGGGCGTGAAGTCACATTCATCCTTCCTCCGACAGTTTTTGATAACTTCCTCTGTTCCCTGATTGATTTCACTACTCCAGAAGCTGGGGGTGTTCCAGCCCATGTTGTGACGCTGTCACTGAAGTCCATATGAATCGGTATTCCTTTATCTCTTGCAGAGGACTGACATGTCAGAACAGCTTCCATTTCACCCACTGGCTTACTAGGTGTCTCGACTGTGTTCCCAGTTCTTTCAGCTATATGTGTTATAGTTCGTTTCGCACCCACAGGCAATTGTACAGTATGTCATGTGACTGGAGCCAGATAACCCAAATAACAACTGCCGGACCAATTCCCAGGTAACCATTGCTATGCTTATTTCCCACAAACAACATTACTATATTCTACTTTATTACTGATGCGGGTTACCTCTGCATGTAACAAATTCCTGTCTCGAACAGAGGACTGTTTTACAATTCAGGATGTTTCTGCACATCCTTCAACATTGTTCTCATGATGTTTCAATACAAATTAGGAATGGTGCTACAAGTAGTACTGTGATCTTTGGCTGTTATATGACATTCGTAAGACACAGTTATGTTACAAATACTCCCACCAACTGAAACTGTACCATGTTTATGATAACATACAATTCCTTTTTGTGTAACAGGTAAGTACATTGCCACGTTGTCCTGTGATCTCACAGAACCTGTATCAAAGTGTAGATATTCACAAGTCTCAATCTATCACCGAGGGGACAACATGCATCGGAAGTCCTCCATATGATGTAGGTATGGCAGTACAAACACAGCAATTTCATGTGTTCCTAGTCTCTATATGCACACGCATCATGCCTAGGTATCTGTTGAAGTGTGGAAGACACTCTGTGGCCAGTTCATCACGTATCAGTATTTGTATCCGTGTAGTTATATGCAGGTAAGGTCCGGAAATTGTAGCGTAAACACAAACATGGTTAATAGGTGTATAATCATTAGGACAGAAAACAGAAATGTCTTTGGGGTGGCTTTGTATTGTTATACATTCTTAGCGGGTGATTCGGGCTCTTTGGTATATCAGCTACAAGATGTCAATCAGACTTGATATCCTTTACCAGTTTGAGAAATGTGAGCTGGACCCAGGGCGACCTCTCTGCAAACTTTACTGCGGTAGGCGTTGCCAACAGTACCGGTACAGACATTCGCACTGTCCACATGGCAATAATGTTCTTTGGATAACAGTGACATACACACAGGATACTGGTGTCAGGTATGCTTCCGTCTTCGTTTGCTCTTATCTGTAACAGACTTTAACTGAGGAACACTGTTACTAGTTAACAATCCTGTCATGTCACCTACTACTGAGTCATCGACCTCCGGCTCTGCAGGCATGACAGCTTTCCACTCTGGCACATGATATGCCATTCCACATACTACTTCGAAGTGGGTGCAGCACTTTACATTTGGAACTGTTGTCATGCTCAGCAATGCTAGAGGTAGACAGCTCATGTAACTCGTCTGGATGTCACCCACCAAACTCCTCTACTTATTTCTCGGGATCCCATTCTCTGGCGGCAGCAATCGTGCTGAGGGTGGGTTGTACATGCAATTGACATTCATGGTGTCTGAAGTAATACCCCAGGTAGCGTGATTGTCTGGTTAACTACATGTGTTCTATTGTCACTGTAGCTTCTTTACAGCATGCCAGATCTAGGGATACTTAATTTTACTGGCACCTTTGCCACTGCTGCTGCACTCGGATTACTGGTTGGGAATGCTTCTACCCATTTTGATTATATATATGTGTAATCGCTAAACAGTATTTGTTCCCTTCACATTGATGCAGATGTATGAATTCCATACAAATAATGCGGAGCAGTTAGTGTGGTGTGGGTAAACTCACTCCTTCGGTTTTAATACTCCCTGTGCATGATATCTACGGCAAACGTGACACGCTGCTGATGAGGTTTGTATGTGGTTCGTAATTCCGTATGTTAGGGGTATTCTGTTAACCAAATGTACCATCCCCCCTGTTGAGACATGTCTCTACCCATGGCTCCACAAAGCCGCATATCTGAATATATTAGACGTTAATATTGGCTTTATCAGTGTGGATATGTGCAGTCCGTGTTCAAGGATTGCTCCTCGTCATAACCACGTCGGCTTTTCTGCTTGGGTAGTTGCTGTTTGCATTGTTTGTACAGTTTCTACATCTAAACAGTCTGAGGTTTGTCATTCCTCATTCACACAGACACTTTCCAACTGTGGCGCTGCTTGTTTTGCAGGTGCATGAGCTCATGCCTCAACTTTCCTACTGTTATCCTGTTGCTTTCTATGCCCTGCACATTTACAATTACCTACTTCAGTGGGTAACTGCATGTAGTCTAATGCATTCAGGTTCGTATGCGCATGATTAATCGATTTACGGTGGATGTTATCATTCCCTATTCTTCCAGTGCTGCGCATAAACATACACTGCACAGACAACAGAATGACTATTGAGACTTATGACCACACATCATTTTCGCTACAGTACAAACACGTGTTAAAGCTATCTATTCTGCTGCTTGAGCAGACACGTTATGCTGCAGGGTTTGGCCGTCTACAATGTCATTATCAATAACTACTGCATAAACTACTTCATTCATTCCTGTAGGACTCTGTCTACATGATCCGTACACATTAACTGTCACCTCTGCATCATCTAAGGGTATACCAGTGTTATCATGTCTGTGTGTAGTTATTTGATCCATATCGTATAGGCAACTGTGTGGTGTGCCATACACAGGTGTCAGACGTGTCGTTGATAGGTTTCATGTTGTACAGCGTTCAATCACCATGTGAGGTTGACTCAGTGGTATGGTCAGACATGACAAATGTCTAGCACGAGTCAGGAATTCTATCTTCTCTTGCAGCGGATTGATCGCAACTGCATGACACATTCTCACAGTGAGAGGGTGGTGTAGTAACATTACGGCCGCCGCCTGTACTGCCATGGGTGCTACAACAACTGCCTGTACACAATGTGGCACTGACCATGCCACAGTGTCCAACTGCAGTGAGTAGTCAGCTATTTAGCGTTGCTTACTTCCCTGCTGTTGCATCACGACTGCCGTCATATATCTCCGCTTACAATCTACGGTCTGACAACATGTGTTATGATTATTCACGAGACCTACTACAGCTGTTGAGGCTATCAATCGTTCTAGTCTGCATAACACTGTTTCTGCTACTGTAATCCGGTGTACTATGTGTTGTGCTGCCATAAGTGTATTAAAGGTTAAGGCAAACAATACAGCGGATTCCACAGCATTGTTTGGTATCCAGATTTAACATGTGTTAGTCGGGCCAGACACGACATCATTCCCTTCTTGTTAGTTGGCTTGGGTGCTTATTATATTGCTACCTTCCTATCGTCATGTGATGTTCTACCCTACTTGGTAATTGACCTGTATTCTCTGTAGTTGCAATTTATGCTTGCTTACTTTATGTCCCTGTTCTGCTGATAATCTCATTAATGCTATTGTATCTTCCTTACATTGCTGCTGGGTAGGGGCCGCAAGCAGAATATCAAGCAATTAAAGTGGAGCTTGACTGGCCCCGGTGGAGTTGACACGGACTGTAGCTGGCCATCCCCTGTGAGAATATCGTTGTACTTTCACAGTAGCCCGCGATAGCGGGTATGGCTGTATCTGTCACCCTGACTGTACAAGCAAAGCAATACGGACTATGTGGATGTATAGGTATTGCAAAGTAAGCATAGCTTATATGTACCACGGTAAGATACTTCTGTGGCATGTTCATAGCATTGAATATAGTGTGTGGGTCTGGCACCAACGCTACCCTACGTATTCTTACATGATTTACAGCTTATACATACTGTACCATCCGCCATTCCCCTTTTGGTTTCAGATCAGGAGATACAGGGGTATTGCATGGTGAATAGCGATTACTTTGTGGATGGGGAATTCCCTCTATGACTTTGCAGATATCTTCTGTATCTTCTGGTGTCCACGGTCTATACGCTACGGGGGTTGGGTCCTGGCCTTCCTGTCCTGCCTGATGGTTCGGTACTTCAATTAATTGACAGATATCCTCACTCTGTTTTAGTACTGTGTTCTTACTCGGGTGTCCCTAGGTATGTTACGTGTTCGGGATGTGGTTTCAATAGCTTCTATTACATTTGTTCGTTGTGCTACCTCTGTTGCCACAGGATACCGTGTGGGGACTAGCCTGCCCTCCCGCTTAATATCCTGCATGTGGTATCTGCGGTGGTAGGGTGTTGTGGGGGGGGGGGCAATCGGTACTACTGTATTATGATCTTCTCTGTGTATGTATGATGCTTAGCCATTTGTAGTGTTCTATTCCGTTACACGACCTCAGTCCACCGATGTGCATAGCGGATACCCAATTGTCGCTGTTTTGTCGCCTGCACATCTTAGGGCTGCCACCTTTTCCAATGCACAATGTGGGACATTAGTGTTGAGCGTGTAATTTGCCTGGGAAATGCATACCCACGGCCAGTACATCGACAGGTATTCACGTTTTGCCAGGAGAGCGAACAATTGTTGTAGCATTTCAGTTGCTTATTCTGTTTATTATTATATTTTGCTGTTCCACATACAAATTTACTGTTTTATGCTACCATTTTGATATATATCTGGGAAATGTTTGTCCTGAGATATCAGGACATTTGACATTGTTCGGTTTATTTACAGGACACGGCTGGCCAGAGGGCATATCCCTCTCAGGGTGGAACAGGTGTTTACCTTGGAACATATGCATCAAATTTTCAGGGATTACAATGTTTCAGTAACGATATGTTGCCTAATATACCATCAATGTCATATTTATTAGCCCATTTTGCTGCGTAACTCACATTATGTGCTCTCTGCGATTGCATATTCTTCCGTCACCCGTCAAGCGCGGATCACATGATCTGTTGCTTCAATAATCTCCCATATCCTCTACACGACTGCTCGTACCCTTCTGTCATAACACGTGTGTCTCCTTCCCTGTATCCACTGTAGTGTCTATAATCACTATTTACTCTGCTGTGTGTTCCCCTGACCTATGTTCAGATTTAACAGTATGTGGGTAGGTCTTGACCCGATATCACTACTGTTAACAGAAACACAATGTAGTCTGGTCCCTGATCTACAATAGACACAAAAGGCAGACACTCCTTACCTGGGCCTCCTGTTTAAGGCTGCACGTTTTCTTCTTGGGATCCAGTTTTCCGCTTTTCAGCCACAGATCAGACAGTAAACAGCCTCTTTACACACAACAATTCAGTCGGAGGTCTTTTCATTCAAGAAGAACCATTTCTGCATATTCTCCAGCGTACATGTCTAACCAGCCATGCACTCTGACCTGTAGCTTACCAAGGGAATTCAGGATTACAAGGATCACAATGTGAAATAAGTTGTTAAAACCAGACTGTAGTTATCAGTAGGCTTTTCTAAGTGACAGCCGATAACACAGGAGGCTCGGGTTCGGAAAGTTTTAGTACTGTACACAGGCAGGCTAAATAATATACAGTCCAAGTATGTGAGTTTTGTCTGACTCTATACAGTAAGCAGTTTCTTTATATAGTGTTTACAATCAGCTTTTGCCCACCTTACTGGCGTGGTCGGTCACAGGGCATTTCCATCACTATGGTCCGCAATAGTCTATACATACGTGGGTGCTGGGGTCGTGCTCTTAACTTGTTTTCTCATGGGAATAACACAGCCTTGCAAGGCACCTTGTACATTACAGGATCCTTTTGTGATTGTAGCTGTTTCAAGGACCCTAGACTGTTACGATACAGTGGACAGTTAATTTCTTCATACGTTGCTTTGTCTCTCTGGTAGGGAGTTGTACTGCTATCTTCGGTAGAGCTCACAAGGCCATCCTCCTCTGGGGAAGGAGTGCTGTTATGCATGTACATACATTTATTGTTCTGTAACCCAGCAAATAATTAATGATGACAGACATGAGCCTGCTGTACTGCTTACTGCCAGGTTCAGAATTCCATCACAGTACAGCTTAGCTTCACCAATTACATGCAGGCTTAGTTCTACTGCCATATTATGCCGTACAATTCCATACAGTATATAGTATTTCGAGTGTACACTGGAACTTCATATGTGTTTCTATATATTTCTGAACAACATCCATCCGGCCATATGCATGTTGTTCCGTCCTTTACCTTGACCGTGTGTATTTGTCCGTCCAGCTACGCTAATGTCCACATGTGATGTCCCAGTTTCCCCTTCTTTGCCTGTAGCACCCTGTTAGGACGTCCTGTTTGTTAGGCACCTGTTCCGCTATATGTGATCGACTTCACAGCAAAGATAATCATCGATGCGGTGGTCCAACGACCCGACTTGTCCACATGTGTACAGTTATGTGCACCGTGTCGTATGCAAACCTAGATGGTTTGGGCGGGTACATACTACATGCCGGATGTACACATTCTGCTGACACATCCACATGCAGCCATTTACATATCTGTACCTGCGGTGGGTTGGGGACATGTGGGGTACGTATTTGCCTGCGTGGCATTGCCTAACACAAACATCTTAACACAGTTCAGGTATGCACATTGTGTGTGGTTGTATAGCTGCACACGGATGCTAGCAGGTTTGGGTGCAGGGGTATACATGGGTGTGACTGACATGTACAATGAGGCTATTGTGTGGTACATCCGAATGCATGGGTTCTGTTTCTGGATATTACACTTCATCATACACCATCCAGTGTATGCAACAGAAAAGTTTCTGGGTCTGGGATATGTTGCTATGCACATGTTTGCCTGTGTTTGAGGTATCTTGCTTCCTTACTGTTGTTATGTCAGCACAGCTACCCGGCTATGTACTGTCACTACTGCTTGTGACCATTATGGTTGGCACCTTTTCCAATGCCCATAGTGGGGCATGTTATGTGAGCACTTCGAAATTTGCAGGACTACACATACTCAGGGCTAGTGCAGTTGACAGAACTTCACTTGTTTGCCATACTATGAGCTTATTCTGTAGGCGTTTGGGTTCCTTATTTATTTTCTTATGCCATGTCTGTGTTCCATATCGTAATGTATATGTTTTATGCTACTATTTACATGTATATTGCGGGAATTTGCGTGGCAGGGGATCGGAGGTCATTTTCCATTTTTACGATTGTTGCAGGGACATGACTGTCCAATCAGGGACTGTCCATGGCACATTGGGACAGCAGGTAACCCTGGTGACCATGCCCATGTCGCTACTGGGGTTTCCACCTTTTCCATTTTCCGATATGGGATATTTCCGGGACTCACATCTGACTTTACAGGCCGACACATACAAACGGTCACTATATAGCATGGAAATTCACTTGCTTGCCTAAATAATATGCTTATTATTGTGGCAATTTCCTTGCTTATTCTGTTTTTTGTGTCATTTAGGTATTTCTGTTACAGAAATAACCAATTCATGCTACCATTACATTAAATACGGGATATCATTGTGTCCAACAATCGTAGCACGTCAGCCATTTCTAATACGTTTTTTCGGGACACAACTGTCCATGGGTGACTGCCCCAACCAAAGTGGGACAGGTGGTGACCTTAGTCGCTGCTCCTATGTCGGTGCGGCGGCGCTGACATGCGACTGTCGCCTTCTCTGAGTGTAAACACTGACAGTGCATTGCGGGACGAGCGCGGTCTTATCGTATCCTTTACTCCTTGGGCGGGTACAGTTATGCCTTCGTGGCTTCTATTTGCTTCTCCATTAATTTGGGACGGGGACTATGTTGCATACTGTACATGCGTTTCATTCTGCACAGGACCTGGCTGCTGCCATTACTATTGTGGGCGGACCATGGCTGTCAGCACATTAGGTTGCTCACCTCATGCTGGCTTAGACACGCCTCCAGACGCATCCTACCTGGGCTCGCTCACGTACACTACGCACGTGTCTGTGATTCCGGTGCACTCTCATTATTATGTATATGGTGCTACTGCGCCGGATATTCCATGCACCGCCGGCGCAGGCCTTACGCCGGCCTTGCGCCGAGCTTCATGAATCCCGGGGACAGTGTTTTCCAAATACATTTCCCACTTGTTCCACTCCAGGTTCTATTTACTTCCACTTATAATACCTGACATAGTTTTGCTGATATGACAAAATGTAGACAAATGTATAGTTCTGCTCTCCCAGTTGAATAACCGATTTGCACACGTGGCTGGATATGAAATAAGTTTGGAATTGCATTGCTTGAGAGTGGACACTATCCACTGTTTGATACATTTGAAAAAGCTATGCTCTGCTTACCATAGTGCAAACAAATGCACTTGTTTCACCATGCCATGTTTGTGCAATGGTAAGCAGAGCACTTATTTTTCAAATGTATCAAAATGCAGACACTGCACATTCTCAGTAAGTGCAATTGATAGGAAAACATGCTATTTCAAGTGGAATTGTTAGGAAATACACATTAGACATTGAGCTTGACCTTGTGTAGACATGACTGGTGTCACTGGAGAGGCTGTTTGCTTCTGGGCATAATGCTGGAGTGTTCAGGAATCCAAGGTCTTTGTTGGGCTCCTGGTTAAGGATCATGGCCCCCTGCCTTGTGCAGGGAAAATATACAAGCTCTAAGTACAAATCTGAAGACTGGTCTGTTTGGCAATGGCTCTCCACAGTAAGACTGGTATCCCACACACTACAGAACAACGTCATCACCATTTTGATAACCTCTGAAGGAGGAAATGGGATACCATTGACCATTAATTAGATCATGGACTGTCAGGCAAGGAACACCACACAGATGTGTAAGCATTCATTGCATTTAGTAATCATAAATATTAAAGCTGAATATGGTAAAGACTGGTATTCATAATGCTTTTTTCTTTTTTTCCTCTTTCCACAGCTGCAGAAGAGAGGGCCTCATTTGTGAGGTCCCAAACCAGGTGACTGGCCAGGATGAGAGAAACTAGTGGTATGTAAGATTAATTATATAAACTACTGTTATTGCAGCCTTAACAGTTAAAGATGGATTAGTTGTTATATCATACAGTGGTCTTAAATTAGGAATGCATATCTGAACTGTAAAAGCAAGTATGCATACATTACTCTTTAGTATAGTTCTCAACTGTCCATACTTTTGCTGAATATTCAGATTTCAACTCACTGTTTTGGTCTGTTCATAGTAAGATTTATGGTTGTCTGGCGAATAATCAATATTGCAGTCACTAAATAATGAGTGACAAAATGTATGTTAACACAAATCCTATGCAACTTTCCATGTGTGCAAGAGCAATATTTAAAATATGTACCCCAATTATTTTATAATCTGTGCAGATATCCTGCTCTAAAAAGTTGTGAGGTATGGTCTGTACCACAAAGTAACTGTTGCACATTCTCAGGTAGCAGTGAACGTGAATCTATAAAGTGTAAAAGGAAAGAGTGATTGCATTATGCTGTATTCCAAAGGAAAAGTACAGTATTACAATAGTCACTGGTTGTGGGTTCAAATACCACACTCCCCAAATATAACACTCAGTTGTTTACAATTGTGTTTTAGCTTCTCATCATTAAATATATAATGTTGCTACATTTTCAGTATACTGTTACAGTTTCAGAATTTTAAGTTCAAACCTCTATACATTTGACTTGAATGGCCTGCTGTCAAGTGTAATCATACCTCTTAACTGTACCAAATTCCTCAGTATTTACCAGTTTTGAGGACAAACTAATGGAATGCCATGCATTTCTGAGTGGCCCCTTCAGTTCTTGATTTTTTTTTTATTTCTAGCCTGTCCACTTATGTAAGTTCAAGAGACAACTAATTACACTAACAAATGTACTAACTCATTCTTTTCAGCCATGACCTTCGCTCAAAGCCAAAACAACACTCCAGCCTCAAACAGTGATGATGAAACTATTAAGATAAATATCTTACATTACAAAAATTCAAGATGCCATAGTCTATGGGTAACTAGATTCAGGTCAGCAAGTTTCAGATAAATGTTTGGTAAGTACACACTGTCAACAATAGCACTAGAGGCAGACAACATCATTAAAGGAAAATTCCACCATGGAACTAAAAAAAATATATATATATTGTTTCACTCTTTCTTTGTTTCCTGACCCATTTTAACACCTTAAAATCACTCTATAATTTTGGCCTGTTTTCTACAGCATGGCTACCAATGTGGCTTGATGTATCAATGTGATCTTGTTCTCACTCAACTCTTTCTCTTTCCCATAATACTTTGTATGAGTCATGCCAGACATAAGGAAGTAATTGTGGATTTCCATGCCATTGATATACAATGGGTTTTGTGTGAATCATTGTTATCTTCTTTACTTTCTGTAAAAGGACTGCTTCTTTTCTGTCGCTAATCACCCTCATTTATGTTTGGCTCAGAGGTGGTTTTACACCATACTTAGATGTTATCCAGCCACAGCCAGAAAAGTAGCTAAATTACAGGTCTTTGTTCAGGGTTTACTTTTGTAGTCCAAGAAGAATTGAGAATCCCCTCCACTCACACTACTGCAGACATGCTATAACTGTCACTGCATTGAGAGATCCTCCCAAAATCAATTCCTGCTTGACACACTTAATTTGGTCCAATTGGCCTCAATGCAATTATGTTGTTGTCACCATCTCTGTGGAGCTGACAATCCGAATTCAGCTAAGATTGTGTACATGTACTCAATTGCTACTGTTGAAGAAATGGATAGCTATGGGTCTTACCTACAGCCTTCCTGCACATTTCTGGCTTCCCTTTCACTTTTTTCTATCTGCTTGCTTCCCATTTCACCACTTTCCTATCTCCCCCATTTCATTAAAGAATCATGGCACCATGCTGCGCAATGGTGTCTAATTGTAAAATGGAGTATTATCGGTTATATAAACTTTTATTTGATACCACTACCATGTAGCACCAAACCTGTCATTATTACTTAATTAAGTGCATAAACAGCTGATGACAGATTCATAAGCATCACAATTTATAATCTTGAGGTACACATAAAAGTATTTGAAAATTATAGATGCACTTGTATTTGAACCCAGTACCATCTGAATAAAAAAAAAATACCATCAATGCATTTAGCAGATGGTGCTACAGAGTCAGTTGAGTAGCAGATATGTTTTAAACATTGAATAGATAATTGCACAATAAACTGCTGTTGTATACACCTGCCACTTATGTAAATCTTTGGCTGCAGGTAATAATTGACTTCAAGTACTACTACTTACCTTTCTTGACCCACATGCAACTGCTTTGGAATGTATGTGTAGGTAATACATTTCAGTAATATTCTTGTTCCACTTCATTTATGTCAGCTGTACAGATTTCTGCAAAATGTCCACCATTTTTGCCTTGAATGATTGGCCTGTTTGTCCATAAATTGTGGTTTATTGTAAACACCTGAGTTTTATATTTGGTGAATGTGGTATTTGAACCCACAACCAGTGACTACTGTAATACTATACTTTTCCTTTGGAATACAGCATAATGCAAGCACTCTTCCTTTTACACTTTATAGATTAATGTTCACTGTTATCTGAGAATGTGCAACTGTTGCTTTGTATTACAGACCATACCTCGCAACCTTTTAGAGCAGGATATCTACACAGATCATAAAATAATGAGGTACAATGACGCATAAATAGGAACATATTTTAAATATTGCTCTTAGACACATGGAAAGTTGCATAGGACTTGTGTTAACATACATTTTGCCAGTTTTAAATGTTCCAATTATAATAACAATTTTCAGCAGGCTATTGCTGTCCCTGGCTTATAAGTCTTGCATTACATTACAATATTGATGTCAACTTAAATAGTGTTGTATAGTTGGGAATAGTGGTTTTTGAACTGACAACCCCTGTCTACTCTGTAATACTGGACTGTTGTTTTATCCTACAGACTAAAGCATGCATACTTTTCCTTTACAATTAACAAATGCATACTCAATGTGATACAAGTGTATAACACAATCACATGTATTTAATCTTAATGCTACAATAACAGTGCTGCTTGGATTCATATGTATCACCTGCATCTGTCATCCGTGCCAATCTTGCTTCATAATTTCACAGGTTCAGTAATCTGTCAGCATCAGCTGTGGAAAAAGCAGAAAACAACAGAATAACATAAAGAACACCAATCCTGAACAATTACAGCTGATAACTCTTACAATTAGTGCCTGTAAGTGATACCTACACATCTGTGGAGTGCCACCAGTATGACATTCCTCAATCAAATGGTCAAGGGTATCCATCTTCCTCATCCTGAGGTCTTGGTAGTGATTCCTACACTGTTCTCCAGTGCAGTCGATACTGGTAACAGTGGACATATCCTGGGCTAAACTATTGCATGCATCTGATTTGTAATTGGAGCCATGATAACACTCCTGCAACAGCTGGGGACTGTACTCATTCACCTGGTATCCAGCAAACACTTTGGACCCCTGCACACCCCACCTTTGAGACTGAAATCTCAAAACCTCTCCACGAGCAGCAGCCATGGATAATGCAGATGAAGACCAAGCTTATAATAATGTTTCCCACCAATTCCAGTTATGAAAGATACTGAGAGTGTGTACATTTGGATTTTGCAACATTTAAAAAATGGTGCACGCCACTTGCCATCATGCAAAAACAGGCAGTGTGTTTTTACAATGGTAATTAATAAAGAAATTTTAACAAATACAGATACACGTAAGTACATAAATGATACAATATTAGTGTGTCAGCCATAAGGAAAATAATTATGATATAAGGAATACTAGGTCAACCGCTATAAGTGAGGGTGACTATAATGTGAAATGTGACAACATTAAAAAAGACAGATGTCTGCTGTAATAAAACCCTGGACCTTATCTATGGTAGCACTACACTCCCAGCTGTTGCCAGAAGAATGAAAAAAATACACGTCTATGTTTAATTTCATTGCTGTCTAATGCAAGGTCACATTACTAAAATACAGGCTGCAACCCTTGTATTCAAACCCAGGACAACTTGGACTTCATCCTGACACTTAACATCTGCAGCCATGGGAGAAGTTAACAAACCCTCTCCTAGATTAGTATTCATCCTAAGGTTCACACTGTTAAATACAGAGCAACGGCGCTGAGCGGGTTTGCACCATGCACACTTACATTAATAGAATGTATCCTGTATCTATTTTTAGATGTCTGGGTTCTGTCTGCTACTTGGGTGGTCTAATCATGCAATTTATGCACTGCTGCTGTGCCCATAAACCAGCTGAACATAGCTGAAGCCATTTTGTGCTGAGCGCAGCACCACACAAATGGTGGCCCAAAAATTTAACAGAAAAAAACAAGTAATAACAGACAGAAACAGAAATTAATGTATGACATATACAGTACAATATGTTAATAGACTTGAAATATGCCTACATAGGTTTACAATCCAATTCACCATCCAATGCACATTCAGAACACAGGATGGTTGCCTTAACCCTGTTTTTCACACATACACCTTTGTAGCACCTTTGTGGCTAGTGGTTCTAAAACTCACCCATTAGCAATGTACATAGACCATAATGTGAAGAAAATAGTTTTTAATACCCCACACCTGATACAAGATTCATGGGATTTCTTGAGTAGATTAAAATCTTTCATTTGGAAGGAAGGTCTGATTTTTTTTGACCATCAATGTAAAAGATTTGTTCTCAGTTATCCCCAAGAATGAGGGACTAAAATTTTTCCATGAATCCCTTACTTTTCACCCCATACTGTCAGACAAATTGGTTAACTTACTAGTTGAATTAATGGAACTTATTCTGGAGAACAGCTACATTCACTTCCAGGGTGAATATTTTCAGCAAGTCACTGGTGTAGCGATGGGGGCAGCATGTGTCCCTGCTTATGCAACTCTTGTTATGTTGGGATGGGAAAGGCAATTTTCAGCAAGTCACTGGAGTAACAATGGGGGCAGTGTGTGCCCCCACTTATGCAAATTATGTTATATTGGGATGGGAAAGGCAATAGGTCCTTAATAGTACTTTTTCAAAATTCCTGCACCTATATGTGCAGTATTTGGATGACATCTTTATTTTGTGTGATGGTGACCCCAGGGGAATACCTAGATTACTGGAGTACCTAAATGGTTGCATCACATATTTTAAATTTACACATGAGTGGAACAAGGACAGAATTAACTACCTGGATGTAACTGTCACACATCATTGGAGGACTTAAATCTAACATCCACAGGAAGGATACATGGTGTAACAGCTATTTGCACTATGATAGTTGTCACCCCCAATTTCAGAAAAGAAACATAGTGAAGGGTCAAGCTATTAGGATAGCTAGGATGACATCTGACTGGAATGAACTGTGGACAGAATTAAATACTCTTAAAGAAATGTTCACTAACAGGGGCTACCCTAGAGAACTGGTTACCAAAATTTTGGAGGACGTTCTCAAAGGTTGGCATACTAAATACACCCCCTTTTTGGGGTGGGGCTTGATACAAAAACACTCAGGATTCAGTAAAAGAGTTTGATAAAGCATTTATTATGGAGTTTAACCATTTTACCAAAGCATTGACTGATATACTACAAGCTAATTGGATCATTTTTAAATCAGTGAAGATCTAAGTGAAATAGTGGGCAACAAGCTGAAGTTCATCTACAGGATAGGAAAGAATGTTAACAAACTCTTTGAGTGTGATTGACTCAAAAATGGGGAAATGAGAAGGGGGACAACACCTTGTGGAGCATGCAACTTTTGTTCCTACATCATTGGTACACAAACTCTGACCTTAGAAAATGAACTGCAGAGGAAAATCTATTTCAAAAAAGGTAATTGTGCAACCTGCAAACTGGTATATTTAGCAAAATGTAGGGGGGGACTGCCCACGTTTTTACATAGGCAAAACTGAGAAGGTGCTCAAAAATAGAATTTATGAGCACTTTTATGACAAAAGAACAAGAAAAGACACTGGTGCCTTATGTAAACACTCATGTGAGTCTGTCAAATTTGGGGAGTTCAAGTTTGGTATCTTGGATGTATTGAAAAAGAACCCAAGAGGAGGTGATTGGATATTAACATTAATAAAAAAGGAGCTGATATGGCACCTTAGATTAAACGCCCCCTTCCCACTGGCCTGAATAAATATGTATCTGTTAAACCCATTTTAAGGGAAAAGACAGCTATTATAGGATGAATGGAGATTTAAATAATTTGTTTTGGTTATGTAATCTTTGGTACTATATGCATAAATGAAAAATGTATTTATTATTTTAACTTTTTAAATTTTTGGAAAAGGTTATGACACTCAAGCTTGGTAAACAGTTTTTTATTAACACTATCCCCCAGATTCTGTATGCCTTGCACGGCATGCAGGATCAGTGCAGGATCTTTAGCAGGCAATATGTCTGCTGTGTGATCCAGGAACAGCCTGCAGGAGCTTGCACGAGCACTCCTGCACTAGCCCTGCACGGACTAAGCCCTTGTATGCAAATTACTCCATATACAGGAGAAATCCATGTAAATGAGATGAATTTGCAATCCAGGAAGCTTGCAACTGACCATGCAGGACTAGTGCAATCTGTAGAAATGTACTCGGTTAGTAACCGAGTACATTTCTGCAAAATTCAAAATGGAACCGTGACAGCTCCAAATAAAGGCCGCCTATCAGTCAGGAAGTATGCCAATGGCCAAGTATAAGGCCATTGGCATTGCAAACAACATAAAAAAATAATCAACTTTTATTTTTTTAGCCGATCTCAGCTGTTTAAGCATAGGGCAGCAGCACGCAAATGGGATCGGGGGGAAATAAAATAAACCTAAAATAAGCATTCTAACTAAAAATCACTATTCTGTCATGCAAGTCAATGGCAGGCAGAAGACAACATTGCCAGTGAGTAGTAGTTGCTAAGGGGGAAGGCTCAGTGTGAGACATGTAACTATGCATTAGCAGGCAATCCTATGCAAATGAGGGAAATGATAGTGAATCCCAGTTTTCCCCAGCATGCTAGACAGGTCCCAACAGTGTAAGAGTAGGAATAGCCTGGTGCAACCCTAGGAGTTAACTGACATCATGGAGGGGTGTGTCAGTCATACTGTAAGTGGATTGGAGCCCTGTGTCTCAGGTTTGCTCCTAGCTAAACACAGCTAAGCAAGGGGCTATGTCTGACTCTGTCTAGCACTCTGTACCTTGCCTAAGTGGGTGTGCGTGCCACACACCGGGTTTAAAGGTTTTAAAAAAAAGTTAAACCAGGAAATAGCAGCTCTGTGCACATGTGAGCATTCTGTTTGCATGGCGTGTCCCTGGGCTTAAACAGGAAGCCAATTGGAAGGGAAAACAGCAGTAGGAAGATAATCTAGGAGAACTAGCATAGCTGGCAGGTGAAATGTGTCAGAATCAGCCAATTACACAGGCAGCAGACCAGCCCAGCCCAGCTCAGAACACTACTATAAACTATGCATACACCTTCCCCTCTGGTTTTCCCACACTCTACACCACTAGTGAAAACAAATGGGGAACTTTTAACACTCACAACAGCAAAATGATAAGGGCTGCAATAACTATCATACAACAACTTGTGGAAGAGGCTGAGGGTGGTGAGGATGTGAATGCTGTCGACCAACCCACAATGAGGAGATGGAGAAGAGTGTACAGACCCAGGGTAACCTACCAAAGGCTACATGAGCTGGAGATAGTGGAGCACTATAGGGTGGACATGGACCTCTTACAGAAAATTGTTGAGCTGTGCCGGCCACGCCACACACACAGAACTAACAGAGAAGAACTCATCCCAGTGGATACCAAGGTATGTGTAAGCCTAAGAATACTAGCTACAGGTACCTTCCAAAGGCCAATTGAGGATATGATGGGGATCTCACAGGCATCAGCATCCAGGGTACTCCACCTGTTCCTGGATGCCATGTCAGCACATGTCGGTGAGCATGTATATTTTCCCAACACCCTTGAGGCGTTGGCCAGCAATATGCAACTGTTGCACCAAATAGCAGAACACCCTGAGGTTGTTGGTGGTATAGACTGCATGCACATATGCATCAAAGTATCAACCGGTGAGCAGGGTATTGTCTACATCAACTGCAAGGGCTGCCCCTCCATCAGCTGCCAGGTCTTGTGCGATGTCAAGGGCATAATAATGAATGTGTGTGCTGGCTGCCCTAGATGCTATCACAATTCCCATATCTGGCATCTGATGGAGCTGTACTAGAGATTTGCCAATGGGGACATCCCTCACGGTCACCTAGTGGGGGATGCTGGATACGCACTGGAGCCATGGCTGATGACACCCATCAGAAATGCACACATACCCGAAGAAGAACTCCATAGTGAGGCACACGCACAGACCAAAATTATTGTAGAGCATGTGTTTGGGATGCTCAAGTCACGGTTATGGTGCCTGGACACATCTGTTGGAGCCTTGCAGTACTCACCAGCTACATGTACCCAAATTGTCATCATATGTGCCATGCTACATAATATGTTCCTGTGGAACAGCTACAGCAGGATTAGTATGGGGCAGGACCACACAGCCCCCCACCATTGCCAAGGCCTGCACAGGCACAGAGTGGCGAGGAGGAACAACCTGAGCCTGCCCCAGTAGGTAGAAGGTGGCAAGCCCAGTATGCCCTGGCCTTGGCAATGAGGCAACACATAGCACATACACTGACACAGGAGGGGCCCAGGGAATAACACCTCTCTCTGACTCTTACATACAGTAAAAAGGATGCCAAACATTACACTACCTATGCTCAACAATGTGTAGGGAGTGTACTATGTGCATCCGACATAGGCAGCCCTGCAGCACCACCCTCAATACTGGGACACTCACAAGGTAAGTGACTCACACATGCCCATTAGGTGGGTTCACATACCCAACAACAGTCACAGCCAGCAGGACAGGTGTAGACAAACACAAACAATGGCTGTGCCATGGCCTCGGAATGATGCCTATGGGTAACCTCCCCACCAGGCCAACACAGACAGACTACAGCAGGTCAGGTAGTGGGACATTAGTTCTAAAGGGTAGGAAGTCAGAAACTAATATGTAGGTAAATCAAAGCTAAGATCTGCAGTACACTGGTATGCCTCTAGTCAGCATGATAGGTAAGAATACAGAATGAAACGGAGTACCTGACATACCAGTACAGTCATAGCAAATGTGTACAAGTGTCAGGTGTGCCCCCCCATCCTATGTAGTAATGTAATAACAGTCAGATGTGCCCACCCAATCCTGTGTAGAAATGTAGAATTAGTCAGGTGTGCCCCCCATCATACATAGAAATGTAGCAACAGTCATGTGTGCCGCCCCCCAATCCTGTGTAGAAATAGTCAGGTGTGCCCCTCCAGCCTATGTAGAAATGTAGTAACAGCCAATGCCAAATGATCAACGGATACCCTGCAGAAACAGTATGCTACCTGTAGGTGTACAACACAAAGGTCAACATTGCAGTACAAACAACCTGGACTCGATCCACACATTCAATATAGACAGGCATACAGGGCATGCTCACACACTTACAGAAATAAAGGCAATGTCAGTCAACAACATATTGAAAGGTCAAACTGGGCATGCTCACACACTTAAGGCCATGTCTGCAAACACCAGTGGACCAGACATATCTGGCAGTCGCAGATGTTAGTGCAGACACTCCTCAGTATGCACCACACATGCTTTGCACACACAATGGATAGGAATACAGACATATATCTAAGGACAACACACTATAATAAGCCAAAGGTAGATGTACATAGATGTGTGGAAGAGGGTGACTGTGACAAGGAGCCATCCAGGCCTGTCCCACCCAGCACACAGCCAAAGGTCCACAACCACATGAGGTTCAAATGTCACTCACTGTAGATACTAGCCACCGGTATCTGTCAGCATTACAGACTACAACTGCGTACTGCTGTAGTGTGATAAACTCGGTAGGTAGGAGTTCCGATCCCAGACAGTGTGTGTGTTTGTGTGTGTGTCTGTGTGTGTGTGTGTGTGTGTGTGTGTGTGTGTGTGTGTGTGTGTGTGTGTGTGTGTGTGTGTGTGTCTGTGGAGCAATGCATTTTAGGCTAGTCACACTCACTACAATTCAAATGGCCTACTTTGGCAATCCTGCTGATGTCACTCACTGTGAAATACACCTTTGGGGAAGGGGCACTCCAGTAATCTCTGTGGTGTGTCCTATAACAGCATCATGCTGTAATGTGATATAGACATCTGGTATGAGTTCTATCCCCACACATGGCAGTTGTGGATGTTTTGTGTATGCTTATATGTTTGTGTAGGGAGCAATGCATTTTAGGCTAGTCACACTCATTACAATTCAAATGCCCTACTTTGGCAATCCTGCTGAAGTCATTCAGTGTGAAATACACCTTTTGGGAAGGAGAACTCCAGTAATCTCTGTGGTGCATCCTATAAGAGCGTAGTGCTATACTGTAATATACTAGTTAGGTAGGAGTTCTAATCCCAGACATGATAGATGTGTGTGTGTGTCTGTGTTTGTCATTCATATCCTGTGTGGCAGTGGTTGTGAGTGTGTAACAACTGGACTCAATGTGGTGTGGGTTTTTCAAACTTCTTATATGGTGGGCCAAGTACATATCACAATCTCCACTATACAGGGATAACAGATGTGAAATAGCCAAGAGGCTTGGGTGCAAATCCATATCCCTAAATGTGACATCAATGCCAGTTGAACAATGTAAGCAACCCTTGTATTACTTAGGGTACATTCTCAACCCATGTCGCATACACACACACACACACACACTTGCCTAGGCAACAGCCACTATGTTGGTAGTACCCTGCATATTGTCCACTGATAATAACCATGGTGTGATTGCAGTGGGCTACAGAGGGCATGGCACCCTGTCCATCAGTCCAATAGGCATGTACATGCCAACAGTGCCCCTCCCCCATGTTCCCCACTGGATACCTGTAACACCTGTGGTGCCATCAAATATGACCCACATAGGACATAACATGCCTGAAACACAAGCCCTGTTTGGACAGATGCCACTGACACCAGGGAATACCGGTATCATGCTATCAATGTAGGTGCAGGGCAAATGTGCCACCCCTGAACAGTTCCCGCCACACGAGGCCAGGATGGGCACATCTGATGATAACAATCTGTGTACACAACATGGGCCAGAAACCCCAGGTGCAGTTGTACATTTCACAGTACATGCATGTGGGAGGTGTGCACATCCCAGACACTGTCCATATCATGAACTAAGGAACACATACATAGAAAGCAATGCACAGTGTTGGCTGCATGCAATAGTCACCCAGGTGACTGGATAGTGAATACAATACCCACCTGTGTGGGCAACTCCAGACACTACACCCCTGAGCCACAATGCAGACCATTGTCATGTGGCCTGATGCCAAGTTATACCCATCACCTAGCCTTGTATAGCCATCTGGCACCATCAACCACAACACACCCATGAAGCAGTGTACACATGTATGTTAGTACTGGCACCCGTGTCTGTGTGTGAGATGTATGATGCATATGACCACATTCACACTCAATACAGCCCCCATTGGCATACTGAAGCATGCTGTCTGATGTCAGACACCTCCACATACCCTTTGCACATATAAACTCCATATGACCTCTGTGGTACATGTGATACCTGCACAGTACTATGTTGTGGCAATCCCACTAGTGATGAGTTGTATTCCTGGCCCTGCCAAGTGTGGCAATGTGTGTGTGTTCCTGTGAGAGTGTGGCTGTGTTGATGCTGACACCTGTTCATGCGGGCAGGCACGTGTAGTACACCTACCACATAGCTACCATATCCCTGTTGCAGATGTTACTCACTATCACATATATATTCTGAGGGCTCCCCAATATGTAACCTATGTGGCGCATCCAATAACTGCATGGACATGTGATACTACTGCATAGTTGTCAGGGGTTTGATACCCTGTACTGGTAGGTGTGTGACTCAAACATGCATAAGTTTTACTCTCCCACCCCTCACTGGCTTTTCTGTGCTTTTGTCTGTCTCTCTTACTCCCTCTCTGGTGGATGTGGAGACTTACACCTGCTTTGCTTAGGCAGCAGCATGTGTATTTTAAGTGATGCTCAGGATCAGCTGATGGTCTCTGCATGAATTGCAGCCCTCTCTAGCTGATTGCATGTGGAACAGCTGTGGTAACATTTCCACAGCCAATTGCTTGGAAACACACACCAATATTGAGGAACATCATGTTGGTGGTGGGCCGTTCATTCACTGTGAGCAGGAACTTGATCTGTTGTTTGGCAAACAGCATCACAGATGGATTGGGGTTTATCTCTAACAACATACACTGTGAAAACAGGCCAACACACAGGAGGGGGATGTGCCTGACCTGACTACAGACTGTAAGTGCTGCTATACTGCATTTGGAGTAATGTTGGTTTAACAGGGTATGTGTGTATATGGCTGTCCTACATGTTTATATACCTGCCATGTCAGTGCTATGTTAATGAGGGAACACCCATCTGTAGGGCCATCTGCAGACTGGCCAGTGTATGGTGCCTTTTGTTTCAGGTGTTGCCCGCAGAGCACCTATCTGTGCTATCATTGCTCTTGGTCCTGTTCTATCTGATGTTACATGTTGCTCCACTGTATGTTACCCTTTCAGCTTACATGTTGGTAGGGCCATACATGCACATGTCCCATACCACAGACAGGCAGTGGACCACACTATGTAGCTGCCCAGTATATGTAGGGTTAGTGTGTGGGTGGCACATATGAGGTTGGTGTTGAACAAATAGTCCATATACTGTAATAATATGCTAGCATGCCATATGTAGCTATGGCTGTGTTCACATTGATTGTGGTGATGCACTTACACACAGGTGTATGATACTCTCTGCTGTGGTATGCCTGTAGAGCCTGCTATCTATGTGCAGATACATGTGCATTCCCCCATAGGAAATGTAGGCCAGTGTTGAGCCGGTCTGTCTGTAGCCTGCACAGTGCTTTGTTACATGCCTAGCAGCTTAGTGTACTTACCCAGTGAGATGTAATGTCCAGTTACTTGCCAGATGTACTGCTGCTGGGCCACCATAACAGTCATGTATGTCAGACAGAGCAGTGGTATGCTGTACAGATGTATGTCAATATCTAGTGGGTGGTATATGGCCATGGCACCAACTTACCAGCAGTTATTATGTGGCAGGACAGACAGGGATGTGTGAATGCATAACCTATGGGGGAAAATGTATACCAGTAGTTATGTGTTATACCCATTTACATGGCTGTTAACATCCACATTGTCACGATTGGTCCACATGTCTTGCACTAAGGGGTTATGTGTATACCTCAGGACTGTCCAGAGTGTGTCAGACTGTCCACATATATTGGCCATTATCTCTGCTGTAGTGCACAGGAGCATTACGTGCTAGCAGTGGTACTGTACTATGATGTCCTTAGGATGTCTGTCAGTAGCCAATGGCGCACATGTTAAAAGCAGATGTGACCTCCCACACACCATGTATGTGAAGACAATCCCTATTACAGTAGCAATACTCTACAAGTATACCTGCTATACATACCTGGCATCCGCTTACACTACAATGTTGGGACTACAGGGGCTGAGGTAGGGCTACACTTCATGTACAGGGCATATGGTGATGATATATGTACATATACTTATCCAGATATCTATATAGACATACAGATACACATATCGATATACATAGATGGATATGTATATATAAATAGATATACAAACAGACACCCGCATATATACGTAAACAGAGCAATATGTCTACACATATACAGATAGAGATACATATGCGCATATACATATGGATATTTACATATATATTGACAGTAGTAGGTATATCAGAATAGATATGTATGCACATATAGTTATTGATATCTACATATATACCAACATAACTAGGCATAGCTGTACACATAGGATGTGCATACATATATGGCTATATATACATATATCTATATATACATATATGTATATTTATGAATACATATATCTTTATATACATACATGTATATGGGAGCGCTACAGAATCCTGAAAGCCCAATGTCCTGAAGACCATCAGGGGTGAGCTGCCTTAAGGTATATGGATGTACATTACCATACAATCCACCTTGGTTAAAAGCAGGCCTACTGCCACCTGCCATACAGACTGTTCTGTTTGTCAGTGTGCTTGTGATGGTGTCAGTTGTGCCTTGTTATGTAACAGTTACATCCCATTGTGTCAACTGAGGTCTTTATCCCCTAGGGATTGTCTGCAGAGTGTAGATAGAGGCTGCTGAACTATACTCCTGCATTACTTACCATTGATTGCTTGGTAGCCTGTGGCCCAGTCTGTCTTTACTATTGCACTACTTGATGGCCTTGGCCTGGACAGCAACATTTGTTCACTTTTCCAGACTACTGTATTAGTATAACTGTTTCACAGTTACATTACTAAGTTTATATGGATGTCCGTGTCTAAACAACTATATGACATGGCATATACAACTTTAATAGTACAGAATTAAAGCTTTCCCATTTATGCACACCTGTGTGTGGTGTTATATCTTTTGATATCTCTGTCGGTATATGTTGCAGGCAATGAATGTCATTTGTATGGGTGGCTCTTACAGTCTCCAGTTGGTAAGGTGGTAACTGTAGGAATAGTGGTTGTTCCATATTGTGTGCACGTACTACATATGTAACTTACTGTACATAACTCTGCATGTGTATATGTAGTTTCATATGTATATGTATACATGTATTTATATATATATATATATATATATATATATATATAGATATATATATATATATATATATATAAATATATATATATATATATGTATATATATATGAAAGTATATCTGTATCTGCATATATGTGTCTGTGTATATGTATCCTAGGGATGCCCATGTCGTGTCTGGTCATGGTTATGCAATCTGCAACACTTGGCAGTGTATTGCAGGGGGACGTGTTTGGTTGTGGGGAGTAAACCTATTCGTACAAGATGTATATTGTTTAGGGCCTCTCAACCCCATTAACGTTGCATGTGGACATATATGTTTTTGTTATTTCCCTGTTGTTATCTACAGATATATGTCTGTATATCTGCTGATGTATATATAACCTGCCGTATATATTTAGACATATAGATGTAGACATACCTATCTATAGATGTAGGCATTTGCATGTATATATGTTCATATATATTTATATATATATTTCTATACACACACGTACATCTAAATGTTGGAATACATTCTCTCTACTGTTGAATGACTGGGATAGATGATATGTTTTTGAAAACATCAGGGTTATGTATATCTGCCATGGTTTAGTAGTAAATTACTTTGGCTATGGTGTGTAGGTTCCTGGGTTTGAGCCTTGCAGAGGCTGTTTATTTTGTTGCTGGGCAGAACACGGGCCATTGGATACAGAGTGACTAAGGCACTTTAAAGCAGTTGTAAATGGGTTTGCATGGAGGGAAACACTGCTAACTTCCTGTTACAGTTTCTTACACTCAACTTCTAAATTGCTTACCCCTGCGCAAACAGGCTTAAACCCACTTACTGCTGCTTAAAAGTGCTTACTCCCACCTACCTCCACGCTAATTTCTTTAAAAGAAAAGAAAAAGGGGTTGATAGGAAAGTGGTAAAAAAAGGGGCACAAAGAAGGAAAGACTAGGGAAAATAGCCAAGGATGTGCAGGAAGGGTGTAGGAAAGGTCCATAGCTACCCATTTCTTCTACAGCAACAGCTGTGCATGTGCATTAAATTTGGAGGTAGATTTGGACACTCAAACCCCTGGGAGGGGGTGAGGACAACAAAAATAACTTGTAATGCCAATTAGACTGGATTACATGTGTACAGTGAACATGTGTTAGAAATGGACAGCTATATATGGGGCAAGATTTTTTGTGGGAACAGATTGCCGTTTTTTTTTTTCAGCTGAGAGTGGGATGTTGGGGAGGGTTAGTAGGTATATTTGGGGAGGTAGGTTGGGTAGGTTAACAGACAAGACAAACAAGATGCATACAGGGGTGGTATATGATATGTGGGGGGTAAACACCTTCATGGGCAGGGGTGTTGAGAAATTGAAAGGTCATGAGCCCCCTCCCCTAATGGAAACAGTGGGGCAGAGGTCCCCACCCATGGGCAGTCACCACTGCACTTTCACAGCCTCGAAGGTGGCTGTGCTGGGGGCTGAATCACAGAGCCAGGCTGACTCTCTAATCATGTCACTTGGCCATCGAGCTGGGTGTAGAAGATCACCAAACTGCTGGTTGATCTCTCTATGCACCACGACCCTGTCCTGGCGACAGGTGATAGGTGCCTGTCCGTGCCCACTCCCGGGGGTGGGCAAGCCCCTTCCCCTGAGTCGATTCCACCCGAAGGTGGTGCACGACCAATGGACAGGGAGGTCCCAGGTTGCGCCCCAGACATGCTGGTGCCCGGCGCCATGGCCAGCTGAGGTGGGACAGGTGGGTCCGCTGGGAACAGCCTTTCCAAGCGTGCTATAGTGTTTAGATTTCATTTTCATATGCGGGTTAGTAATAGTCAACTCATTCCAGGGTTAGGTATAACAGCATGCATAGATATTCCCATTAACCCAGACACCAGATACGGAACAGTTGCAAAGCAAACAGGACACATGCATATTTGGGACCACAGTGGTAATAAGAACAGCATGCAGGTACATTGATGGCACCATGCCACCAATGTTGCAATAATTCAACATATCACATGCATGGGAACTATTAATATATTTATCAAACAATTGGACAGTATCAGAACATAGGTGACATTACATACCAGTTGGGGTGGGTATGTTGATTATTTTTGGAGTTATGGTGGGGGGAGAGAAAGATATAAATTAACAACTAGTATATTCCTGCAGTCCACATTACTTTCCTAGTCAGTGCTGTTATTTGTACCTTACAAGTCTTACTACACTACTCTATAGCCTTAGTTTGGACAGTGATATGGCTGTTGTCATCGTTACATATGATCTGGTTTTACCTGCAGTATACACCTCTTACCTGGTATACCTGTGGAGGGAATGTTTGTTAACACTAACTAACTGTTTCTACACATACTCCCACATTCCGGGTTGATGTTGTGCACATAGCTATCCAACTCTTTCTACACAGACTCTGGCCATGTGTTGACCACATGCTGGTGTACCGGGACATATCTAGAATATTGCCCTCTTTCACCTTTAGTGAATTCACACACACACACATAAATGCTTTCCTACAGTTATATTCTGTAGTACAATGTGGGTGACAGTGATCAGTGATACTTTATTATTCAGAGAAACTGCAACACTCACAATTCCCTACAATACCAGAGTGAACAGTACCAGTACAGGTTATAATGGTCTGTATTTTTCAGCACAGTGTTCATATCCGACGTACCTGTGGGAGCAATGTTTGTTAGCACTACCTGACTGTTGCCACACAAACTTCCAGATTACACATTAGTATTATGCACATACATTTCACTCTGTTACTGTACTCACTCTGGTCACAGCTTGACAACATGGGAGTGTAGATAGTTCATACTTGAAATATTGCTCCCCTAACAGTTTCTGGGATTGCTACAGTGACATGTTTGTTCTAATAGGTGTTTGACAATCACTTGTATTGCTGGCTAAACATCTGTGATCATCCCCCAGACTTACCAGGGGCCAGGGGACAGGCAGCAGATATGAGCCCATATCCTGGACATTCTGGCCTCATTTGTACAGTTGTGGGGTATGCTTCTGTATGCAGCCTACATCCACTCCCTGGATTCAGACCATGGCTGTGTTTGCTACAACATAAACACTGTCCATCACAGTTGTGTCTGCTATATAGATATTGCTGTATATCGCCTATCTGCTTTCTGTCTTATTAATTCCCTGTACTTTTGCATTCTGAACTTGTATTACAACACTCTTATACAGATTTCCTAGACAGTTATATGTTGCAGGACAGCGTGGGCGACAGTGATGTGTAATACCTCATTATTCAGAGCTACTGCATCAGTCGCACTGCCATACAATACCAATGTAAACAGTACCAGTACTGGTTATCATTCTTGTATTTCTGGGCACAGTGTTGGTATCTGACATACCTGTGGGAGAAATGTTTATTAATACTACCTGAATGTTCCCACACACAGTACCAGATTCCACATTACTATTATGCACATACATCTCACTCTGTTACTGTACACACACTGACCACAGCTTGACAAGTTGGGGTGTAAATGGGACATACATGGCTTCTTAGTCTCATAAGGCATTGTGGAGTTGTTAGTGTGCCAGCTTTGTTCTCATAGATGTGTGTCAATCAGTTGTATTTCATGTTTGCTGCCTATACATCTGGGATCATCCCCCTGATTTCCCAGGGGGACAGGTTGATAGTCAACAGATATGGGCCACTTTACTGGACATTCTGTACATTTCTGTACAGTTGTGGGGTATGATTCTGTATGCAGAGTACTACCAGTAGCAGGATTTGAACCATGGCTGTGTGTGCTAAAAAAACAACAGTTAACATCTCAGTTGAATGTACTATTTGGGTTTTGTTGTCTACATTTTCCCTGTTTTCTTTCTGTGTGTCTCTTAGTTGTACTAAAGGGCTTCTGGGGATTGCACCTGTCATATACAGGCATTCCCACACATTCAATTTATGGTGCACAGTGTGGGTAACAGTGCTTAATACTACAGTACTATTACATGATTGCTAATCTATATTACGATATGATACCAGAGTATACACATGCAGTCCATCAGTTAGACCTTTATTGTCAGGCTATTGCACTTTTATTGACATACAAATGATATAAGACTCTTCCTGCCATAATCTCTAGTGTATGCAGTACTTGCCTTGAACTATACAGGGTTTTATACAGGCAATTAATTTACTACTACTTTTAGTTTTATTTCTTATGACAGTAATTGTATGAGTATTACTGACCTGCCTTGCTTCTCAACCTCACCAGGTGACTGACACGGGCCTCCTGGTTCGCAGCCCACACCATTGTAGCTGTGGGGGACATAAGAGGAATATTTAGCCATATCTATCCATGATATACCTGAGCTGGTAATTATTACACGCATAGTGGGGTGATACTTACACATGACTGGAACATCCCCTGATGCTCTAGCTTCTTAGAGCCACTCCTCCAAGAGGTCCCCCTTATGCTGCTTTAGGTCGGCATGGTGATGCCTGACCTGCTCACCAGTTCAGGGTATGTCAGTGATACTGGTGAGATCACGGGCGAGAATGTCCCAGGTCTCTGCCTTATATTGGTAGCCCTGGTACTGGACCTGCAGCAGTCTATGATCATGGTCTTTGACAAGGATTCTTGCCATGACCTTGGACTCCTGGATGCACCAGTGCTGCACCTGGAAGTGCACATCTTCTCCCCTTACTGCCATTGTGCCTGCAAGGGAAAGCTACAACCAGTTATGAGATGTATTCCTGCCTGTTGGGTTTAAGTAGGGCAATTTTTTTGCACTTTTCTGTGATTGGCTGGTTTTGAAAAGGCTAAGCTATGGGCAAACCTGCTTACCTAGGGTTGGCATTATTTAAAGGGGTATAACATTGGGCACATTGAGTTAGCTGGCCTACATATTGCTTACACCTCCTAAGCTGGCCTGTGCAGTGCTTAGCGTTGCTTACCTTAGGCATTGAGTTATTATTCATTACACCTTATATATATGCCTGGTATCCATGATTCATATGTACGTACACTGTATGGGGTCCTTGTGTTTTATTGGGGACTTCAACACTTTATTACAATTACACCTCACTTCTGACCTTACTGCTGTACTCTGGTTCACATATTTATGTTATGTAGTGGGTTAAGGCACATATGTCTGTATACTGTTTACTTTCACAGGTTCAGTTTGGTTTTACTATGATGAATACTTGTTTGCTGATAGCTTATTCTTCTGTACTTCTATGATGGCTTGGTGTTTAACTACTGTGACTATGGTGTATAGGGTCCTGGGTTCGAGACCTGCATGATTGCTTATTTTGTTGATGGCCAGAACAATGGCTGTTGGATACAGAGTGATTAAGGCACTTTTGAGCATTTGTAAGCATGTTTGGATGGGTTTGCAAGACGGTAAGCACTGCTAACCTGCCGTTAAATCTGCTTACAGAGAGTTAGCTTCAGAATTGCTTAACGAGTGTAGGCATTGCTTACCGCCATGCAAACAGGGTTAAACTTGCTTACTAGTGCTTAAATATGCTTACTACTGCCTATTGGTGCTTAAACCTGCTTATTAGTGCTTTATTTATTATGACACTGACACCTCACATGTGCATTTACTGCAGTACTCCAGTTCATAAATATATGTTATTTAGTGGGTTTTGCAAAATAAATATTGATCATAATGTGCTTTGCCATGGAAAATGGAATGTGTTGTATTGGGATTCGAACTGAAAATGCCTGCTCATAAGGCGAATGCTCTGCCCACTACACTATTGCTATGTTGCTTCATTTACATATATCTTCCTTGTTATCCGCTTCAGCCATTTAAGTTGCATTAACCATAGCTAAGTGATGGGCACACCCACGCATCTACGCTTAGCTTTAATGGGATTTTTATAAAAAAATAAATAAATAAAGGGTGTGTTCATTTCATTTATGTATACTGTTGATGTTGTACACAAGGGGGACTGTTGGTGGGGATATGCGGACACCTATGAGCGGTCTTGCTCATTTTGATCCCTTTCTGCTGTTCTTCATTGTGGGGGCGTATATATTCTGAGAGCTCTGCTCTCAGACACGCCCCCTGCACTTTCATGCTCTGTATAAGACTAGGAGCTCAGGCAGCGTGCCTCATTACTATGCATGGCGTGCTGCCATCCTTCTCCTAAACGGCCGCCTCCGTGCGGGACTAAGCTAGTCCTGCACAGAGAGAGAGTAAATCCGGGGATGTATTTATAATGTGAAAGGTTATTTTATATGAGATGTACTGCAAGGGATTAATTAAGGAGGGTATTTAAGGAAGTGACGTGGAAGGCATTATTTGTCTGATGAAGTCTCTGTGGTGAGACGAAAGCACTCACATTATTTTACTGTCTTTTTATATTTTAATATATTCTTGAAGATGTTTAGCTGTGACTGGAGTACTTTCAACATTTATTTCTTTTTTGTTGGCCTGAATGTATCCACAAAGACTTAAAAAGAAAAAGTAAAAATTCATGGACATTCACGGATAACAAGGGAAAACTTGAGGGTGAAAGAAAGAAAAAAATAACAGGGTGGTTGAATGTAACACACCCTTAAATGGCACAATATGTGGACATATTTTCTTCTTCTTTTGCTGTTAAGTAAATCTAACATAATTTAATGCTGTACATCATGGTCCAGTGTCATGGATGACAGAAAATGTCAAAACCAGATGCACACTCCACTCAGAAAAACATCAGTAGCTGTACCGTTGGACAGTGCACCCAATAAAGATGACTTAACAGTCATGGAACAAAACAGTAATACATCACATGCTACCCAGCATATCCTATTTCTCTTTATGCAGGAACCTCATGCTGAGTCAGCACAAATCAGCCCAGAATTCCCCACCCATATAGTAGCATAGCAAGAGTAAGATGATTACCCAAGTCCAGGAATAACACTAACAATATGACAACTGTTTCACAGAGATTTGTATGGATTTGGACAGGATGGCACACCAGAAATTGTCATTAGATCCAAAACATACAGTGTTAGGATATCAACCTTCAACTTGCTGTGTCATGAAAGTTCATATGTGCAGTTAAGTCTTCAATACACCCATACTGCATGGAATAACAGACCCATACACACAGGTGGGAATTCAATAAAGCTCACACAATAATTTTTTCCCATGTGCACATCTTGGCGTGATGCATACATGGGTGTGAGAAGTTTTAAATTCAGTAAACACCACGTAGGGGTGCTCAATCACATGCACTCACACACAAATATGGAAACATTTGTGAAATGCAAATTTCAGCATAAGTAGTCAAAATGCATTCTAATAAAGCAAATCAACACAACTGAGTGATCTAACAAGCTAAAATTAAACTTTGTAGACTCCGTGTATGTGTTGGTAGTGTATGCAGACAATTTCCAAATACAGGGAAGGGCCTGTACAAGTCCTGAAATATTGATAGAAATTACCTTAATAGTTAACACCATATATAATATGGCCTAAGTACGCACTGTGAAAGCTGGAAAATCAGTCTACCCCCAAAAATACCATTGTAACTGCCATGACTTAAATGCATCATTGGTTCCTGACCACCAAATGAAGAATAAATTTGTATGGGATGAAAGCTACTAAAAAATGAAGGCTACTAAAATATTTAAAACACATGAAACAGAGTATTCTATTGTACTGTAAGCATAATCTGTTATGTATTACATATATAGGCAAAGTAATAATCTGTATTGTATTCACAGCTTTGTGCTCCTGTGCAGTTGGCCTGCTTACATGGCTACTAACGATGTAGATTTCAGGCTGTCAGCATGGTTATTATGCAAATGAGGTCAACACTCAGTAGATTTGTTGAGTCACAAAAAAAAGGAACCCTGAAGGTATGTTCACATGTGTTGACACCTACACAGTGTTATTGTCACTAATGGATGTCAACAGTGAGTGATGACATCGGGGTGGGGGTCAGCCGTTTTATTTATATATATATATATATATATATATATATATATATACATATATATATATATATATATATATATATGTGTGTGTATATATATATATATATATATACATATATATATATATATATATATATATATATATATATATATATATATATACATACATATACATATATATATATATATACATATATATATATATATATATATATATATATGTGTATATATATATATATATATATATATATATATATATATATATATATTGTGCATTGGTGCACTTAGCAGACCTACGGGAAATGGAGCAATAAAAGGCTTGTTATGTAACTGTTCCTGTGACAGCACCTGTATGTGTAGGGCTACATTCACGATGGCCCTGGGTTCAAGCATAGGATGTATAAGCTTAGCAGCACATTTTCTGTTCCATGTTTGCTTGCTATCAGGAAAACAGAGATAAAAATGATAAATTTTGCTTATGCTCACCTTATTTATGCGATGGTGCACACATCTGCACAAAGGTGTGCTTAGCGCACTACTGAGCACTCAAGTAGGTGTTTTAAATTATGCTAATTACAACGTAAGCAGATGAATTACATTTTAATTAGCCAAACCCACAACAAATGTATAAAGTATCCATGTAGCCAACATTTTTATTTTCCCTTGATACTTTAATATCATTGGAGTAGAGACTTGGAAATTTTAGCTGAGATAATGCTAGGGGCTGCTGCAACTATTCTACATCTGTATGTGCTAGAGGCTGAAGCCAGTGCTGCTGGTGCTGCTGACAATAGGCCTGGGCTAAAAAGGAGAAGAGTGTTCAGGCCCAGGGTAACTTTCCAGGTGCTACATGAGCTGGAGACTGTAGAGAGCTATAGGATGGGCAGGGACACATTACAAGAACTCTGTGAGCTCTGCCACACTCAGCTCTGAGCCAGAGCCGACCAAGGGGAACCCATCCCAGTGATAACTAAGACATGTGTAGCCCTTAGAATATTAGCTGCGGGCACTTTTCAAAGACCAAGTAAGGACATAATGGGTGTGTCACAGACATCAGCATCCAGGATACTCCGTCATTTCCTGGATGCTATGCTCCTACATGCCAGTTAGCACATATATTTTCCCCTTTCTGCTGAGGAGATGGCCAGCAATATGCAACAATTCTACCATGTAGTGCACTACCCTGAAGTACCATAGATTGCACTCATGTACACATCAAGGCACCACCTGGTGATCAGGCTAGAATTTACATTAACTGCAAGGGATACCACTCCATCAGCTGCCAAGTCATATGCAATGCTCAAGGGATTATCTAGAATGTGTATGTTGGCAACCCTGGCAGTTATCATAACTCCCAAATCTGGCACACATCACAGCTGTACCAGATATTTGCTAGGGGGGACATCCCACAGGGCTATTTAGTGGGGGATGCTGCCTATGTCCTGGAACCATGGATGATGACACCCATTAGAAGTGAGCACACACACACACAAACCCAAGGAAGAATGTCATAATAAAGTACACCCACAAACTAGAAACATCATAGAATTTGTGTTTGGGCTGCTGCAGAAATGGTTCCGGTGCCTAGATATATCCGGTGGAGCTCTGCAGTGTACTCCACACACATGTACACAAATAGTCACAGTATGTGGTAAGCTCCACAATCTGATCCTGTAGAAACAGCTGCAGCATGGTCAGCAATGGGAAGGGAGGCACATCTCCCCACCAATGCCTAGGTCACCACAGCCATAGTCACAGGAAGACTTGGAGGAGGAACCTTGTGCTGCTATCCCTGTAGGCAGATGTAGGCATGCTCAGTATGTCCTTGCTTTGGCTAAGAGGCAATACATAGCACATTCGCTGACCACTTAAGGACCTAATACCATACTCTACTTGCATACATATATTAAAATTGATGCCAAACAACACAAGCAACATGTACCTATCCATGTATTTTGCATACATATATTAAAATTGATGCCAAACAACGCAAGCAACCTGTACCTATCCATGTATTGCCTGTCTACTGCTTGCATCAGATACAGTCAGCCCTGAGCTAAAATTGTGTGTCCACCTGTGCATTTGCAAGGTAAGTCCTGAACCTAGACTATTCTTGAAGATTAGATGAACAACCAGGATCCAAATGAAACACAAATCTTCAGATAAAACTGTTTTAATTCTAGCGCCTCAGTGAAAATACCTTCTTGGAATACAAATCTCATCAAACATCAAGCTTATATACATATTATACATCAATTAAATAATTAATTAACTCATTAAATCACAAGCTTTCATGACATCAACCAACCAGTGTAGAGACAAATCACAGAAGCAATATGGCGACAAGAAGCAGAAGTTTTCAGTGTCATTTGCTTCATCGGATGGTTCAGGTTTAAGCGATACTGCAGAGAACTATGAAGAGGACTATCCACCTTTACCACATCCACAAAAACCATTTGCGCACCAAAACTGTTTTCGGAACCATGCAGGTCAATAACGGCAGGGCCAGAAACGGAGGAGGAATACTACCTATAATTCAAACAGCTTCCACAATAAGGAATATAGAAGTGGACAATATGTTTGTGTTTTTCGGCTTTTCCCGGTTAGGGCTCGCCACAGCGGAACTCCGGTCCGCTAATGATTGGTAGTGGATTTATATGTACCGGGTTACCAGCCCTGATGCATAACCTTCAAAGAAGGCATGCCCCATTCACGTATGCCTCCACACAGAAGACCCTCTAGCTGAGAATCGAACGGGACAACGTCTTGCTATGAGGCGACAACGCTACCGCAGCACCGCAGAGAAGGGGGTAATATAATAGTAAGAAATTTAAACATTGATACATGTAATGTACAGAATGATGTTACTTTGAATGTAGTAAATTTGTCCAACTGTAATTTAACACAAGAACAGTACACAGTTTTAAATTTAGGTGTGAAGTTTATTCCAACAGTTATTCCATGGATGCATGTTTTTAAACAAGAAATAATTTTAGCGCCTCGGTGAAAACACCTTCTTGGAATAAAAATCTCATCAAACATCAAGCTTATATACACATTATACATCAATTAAATAATTAATTAACTCATTAAAACATGAGCTTTCATGACGTCAACCAACCAACATAGAGACACATCACGGAAGCAATATGGTGACAAGAAGCAGAAGTTTTCAGTGTCATTTGCTTCATCGGATGGTTCAGGTTTAACCGATACCACAGAGAACTATGAAGAGGACTATCCACCTTTACCACATCCACAGCAACCATTTGAGCACCAAAACTGTTTTCGGAACCATACAGGTCAACAATGGCAGGGCCAGAAATGGAGTAGGAATACTACCTATAATTTAAATGGCTTCTACAATAAGGACTATAGAAGTGGACAATATAATAGTTGTTGTTGTGTCTTTCGGCTTTTCCCAGTTAGGGGTTGCCACAGCAGAACTCCGGTCCGCTAATGATTGGCAGCAGATTTTTACGTGCCGAGTTGCCGGCCCTGACGCATAACCTTCAACGAAAGTATGCCCATTCACGCATGTCTCCACACAGAGGATGCTCTAGCTGAGAATCGAACAGGACAAGGTCTTACTGTGAGACGACAACGCTACCGCAGCACAACCACAGCAGTTCTTTAAACATTGATACATTTAATGTACAGAATGATGTTACTTTGAATGTAGTAAATTTGTCCAACTGTAATTTAACACAAGAACAGTACACAGTTTTAAATTTAGGTTTGAAGTTTATTCCAACGGTTATTCCACGGATGCATGTTTTTAAACAAGAAATTTTTAAGTTTATCCATAAATTACATTTAAAATGTTTTTTCTCTAACAAAGCAAATAAGAATGATAATGAAATGAATTTAACTGATGAAGTTTCTGATGAAAGGTTTTTTTTCATGTAATGAAGATAATGAGCAGCAATGTGATGAAGATGAAATGACAAAATGTGATGCTTATTGTTTACTGAATACCTCCAGTATCCCAGCAGTTAGTAAGTTTATGACTCCTTTCCAGAACCAGGGTTTCTCCCATTTCAACTCAATGGTTAATTTTGAAGGTGGAAATATATGTAGGGAAGCATTAGAAAATAAAAAAATCATTAACTATAACTTAACTTATAAAGAATGGAAGGCACTAATAGAGCTCCAGAATAATAAGGAGCTAGTAATTAAACCAGCAGATAAAGGTAATTGAATTGTTATACTGAATGCCATACAATATCATGGAATGTGTATGGAACATTTAAGTAACCATGAAGTATTTGAGAATAGTTAAAAATGAAACCTTAGTAAAGCAATGGGAAAATATAATAAACTGTTACAGAAAGGTCTATGTTTAGGTTATTTCTCAAAGAAGGATGTGGAAATTAAGTTGGCAGCTAATAATAAAGAATTAGCAGTATTTTTTTGTTTGACAAACATCCACAAAAATTTGAGAGAACCTCCAGGAAGACCAATTGTATCAGCATGTAACTATTTTTTACATAATATGGGTTTATTATTACATGAAAAATTACTTCCTCACGTAAAGAAAACTTATTCTTATATACAGGATAGTTTTGATGTTATAACAAAGATTGCTGGTATTGAGTAGAAAAGGGAGATGTATTGGATTGTGTTGTTTGTGAGAAGTCTATACACATCCAATAAACATAGTGATGGTTTATCTGCTATATCATATTTTTTAGGGGACAGCCCTTTGTCTACGTTCACAATAGAGATGGTAGACTTTTTTTTACAGAATAATTTCTTTCTTTATAATAATGAAATGTACAGACAGAAACAGGGGACTGCCATGATGGCACCTTTTGCCCCCATGTATGCAAATCTTTTTATGTCCTTTTTTGAAATAACGTTTCTATTTAGGCAGGAATTTATGAAACAACATGTTAAGAATTATTTTCGTTACATAGATGATTTGATTTTTATGTGCGAAGGAAGGGTAGAAAAGGTTAAAAAGTTTGTAACAGAGATGCACCAGAATCAGTTTGACCTCGGTTTTGATGGTTTACAACAAGGAAATAAGGTGCATTTTTTAGATTTGGAGTTAGAGGACAAGGAAGATGGTTCCATCATAACAGGAGTACATAGAAAATGTACTGATGGTAACCAGTTTTTACACGCATCTTGTTGCCATCCACCCCATACAATAGCTGCCCTTCCACATAATGAATTCTTAAGGCTGTCAAGAATTTGTAACAAGGAAGATCTTTTAAAGGATGAAATCTGTAAATCAGCTGATATGTTCATAAAGAGAGGGTATAGTCTATATATAGTTAAGGAGGCAATACATAGGGTATACTATAGGAATTTAAATAGTCAAAATAAGAGAAATAAAATAATACATGAGATGGAAGAAGTGAAGTTAAATCAAATGCAACAGATTTATTTTGTCTATATGTATAATATTAGAAGTAAGGAAATAATAGAGATGTTGGAGCATTACTGGGAATTTTTAATGCATGATAAATTTTTAGTAAATGTTTTACCAAGACATCTCTCGAGATCGTATGTGAGAGGTAGAAGCATAAGGGACATGTTGGTACATGGATTATTTACTTTACCAAATCTACCAGTACCTAGAATGTTGATGGAAACAGGTACAATCAAATATGGGAGATGTCCAGTGTGCCACATATTGTTAATTGTTTTGAATGTATTAATAACATTCTTTCATTCCCAAAGATAGATTTTCATGTGAATCTAAGGGAGTAATTTATATTTTAAGTTGTCCTTGTAATATGTTCTATGTGGGAGAAACATAAAGGATTTTCAGTTAAAATTTATGGAACATATTAGGGACATTAAAAATTGTAAAGAAGAAAAAACAATTGCTACTCACTTTATGAAATCACATAACAATGATTATTCATTACTGAAGGGAAGCATTTTAGAACAAATTGTTTTTGTATGGATGAAAATGTTTTAAAGGAAAAACTTCTATATAAAGTATTTACATTTTGAAATTTAATACAATGGTCCCTATGGGACTTAATGGGGAATTGAATTGGAGAAGTTTGCTTTAAGGTGATAAATGGTTTAATGAGTTAATTATTTAATTGATGCATAATGTGTGTATAAGCTTGATATTTGATGAGATTTGTATTCCAAGAAGGTGTTTTCATTGAGGCACTAGAATTAAAACAGTTTTATCTGAATATTTGTGTTTCATTTGGATCCTGGTTGTTCATCTATCCAAGTGAGGTGTGGTGGTGTTGTGCTATATTCTTGAAGATTATTATGACATATCCTTGTATCTCTTAACTTGGTACAGTAAGCAATTGTATGCTGGTAGATTGGTAGAGAAAGTACATTAACCTGTGACTACAGACACATTTATTTGACTAATATGTATTCATTTGTAATTAGTAGTCCTCAGGCATGAAACATTCACACAGTAATATCTCTGCAGAATACTGGTAAAGCATTCAAGAGAGAAGTTAGAAAGTGAGGTTACACATTGCAGTCTCTGACTTTAGAGTTGTGTGTATCATAAAACTAACTGTGCTTTCTTCTCCAACCTCCCAAAACAGGAGTGTACCCTTGTACCTGCCATAATAGTAACTCAGCTATACTACACCCAAAACCACAGTATATGCATGTTTATGCCACAGTTAATATCTTCTCACATTTTAAGGACAGGTATATAGAATTAGTTACACATTGCTTGTGTTATATAACTGATGAATTACCAACAAATACAGACATGTAAGACAGAGAGATGTATATTTGTAACTATAACCATGGTATGTTGTGTGACTACTAACTGCTCTGTGTCCAAATATAATACAAAGAATTACTTGTACAATATACACTCCATGGTTTAATAACAGTGTACATTCTTATGCAGTTGGTTGTGGGATAAATACCAGTTCTGTTCTGGCAAGCTGCTTCTGTGGCAAAAAGGACTACAGTAGGCATTCTGTCTGCTGAGGCTGTATTGGTGTTGAGGGTTCTAATCCCGATACAAGTATACATGTTGGAGGCGTACTATCAATTTCTAGTGTGCTTTTACAGACTTTGACTCTGTGTCCAATACTGTTAATTAAATCCAACACCAAATTGGAAAAATGGATCTGAACCATGCAGTAAAATAAAAAATGTTTATTAACTACCCGAACGACACATAGCCCATAAAATCAGTGTGCCTCTCAACCTCAGGCAAAACAATGTACCCAACACACTAGCCACTAGCCATTGTTGACTCTATAGTCAGGCACACTGATGTCCCTCTCACCAGGCTAAACAAGGAGAAAGCCACTGTCGGCTGCCTGTTGGGTGGCAGGATCCGCCATATAATGCACGCACTCAGGTCACTCCACAACAAATACAAATATGGCTCTTGTCATTGTCCATGTTGGAGTGAATGACCTGAGACGTACCTCCCTGGACTACATGAAAAGTGACATGGAAGAGCTCTCTGACCTTGTGTCCCAGGCAGGTATGACACTAGCCCTGAGTAGCATCCTGCCATCACCCAGCATGATACCACAGTACAAGGACAAAATGACTGACTTTAACAATTGGCTAAGATTCTGGTGTCATTTCAAGGGGATCCAGTATCTGTTTGCCTGGGATGACATGATCATCAGGCCACAACTCTTTACCAGAGATGACCTGCACCTGTCGCCTCTGGGATTCTGGATACTGGCTAAGGCTCTTGCTGCCCCAATAGTGCCTTTTTTAGGCAAGGCTCAAATGTCAAACGCACCACCATAGTAGATACAAACAATCAAAATCTAAGAGTAATGCTACTCAATGCTAGAAGTCTAAACCTCAAAATGCACTCACTCGAGGCACTCCTTAAGATGGAGAACATCAACATCTGTGCAGTGTCAGAGACCTGGTTTAAGCCTCCAGAGACCACTCCTGCATTACCAGGCTAGAATTCTTACCACACCTTTCGGCCACCTAACCTGGACCAAAACACTAAAGGAGGAGGCATGTCCATATTCATAAAGGATAGCCACACCTCCAGGCTAGTTGCTTAACATAATGCATCAGAAATCATCCAAGTACAATTAATACTGGGCAAGACTGCAATTCAGGTTGTAGCTTGTTACAGATCCCTGCCATGCCCCAAGATATCCACTCCATGTTTCTCGAAATACTGAATAATATTAAGGTGCAGCCCAATACCCTAATATTGGGATATTTCAACTATCCACCTTCACCGGGAAAAACTACTCATGTACTAACTCATTTGCCCAATGTTTTCTGGGATCCATCAATTCCAACGCCCTGGATCAGCTTGTCCATACCCTTACCAGAGGCAGCAACATCCTGGACCTGGTCATTACCAATATGGATAACAGATGCTCCACACCAGAGGCCAACTCCTCGCTGGTCAGTTCTGACCACAAGCTAATCACCCTAGACATCCATATCCCGCCCCCACCCCCCATTAAGGAAACCACCGTAAAAAAAAAATTCTCCAAAGCCAATCTTGTGGTCCCCTGCCATAAACAAACTCTACAACAGAAGGAAGAAACTGTTGCAAAAAAGAGTAAAATTCCATGATTGCATGAACTCCTTAGTCAGCATCAGCAAGAAGCTGAGATTCCTCATAAAATCCTTCAAAGCTAGTTATGAAAATAAAATCGCAATGGATTCTAAAGACAACCACAAAGCTTTCTACAGCTATGTCAAGAATCTCAAAGGCAACACTCAGATCTGCTTGGAACTACAGGACAATGGCACTACTTTTACTGAACAAACTGATATTGCCAACATCCTGTCAGACAGATTCAGTGCAAACTTTACCCCCCCCCATCCCCCAAGGGCCCATCTACATACCAGAAGATTCCAAAGCCCCTATAATCATGGATGCACAGTAAAGACCGCACTCTCCAAAGTCAAGAACACAGCATCCATGGGACCGGACAACATCCTAGGCTGCATTCTGCACAAACTACAGAAAGAACTGGCACCCCACCTAAGTACCATGTTCAACCATAGCCTCACTTCAGGCTTTGTGCCTATAGAATGGCACACAGCGACAGTTATCCCACTCCACAAAGGGGGTGCCACCACTGACCCCAGGAACTACCACCCCATTAGGCAGACTAGCCTGGTCTGCAAGGCCATGGAATGCATTGTCCTGGAGCTTATAAACAAAGACATAGGAAACCTCCAAATTCTGGACGCCACTCAGTTTGAGTTTGTAAAAGGTAGATCATGCCTCCTAAACCTGTTTGACTTCTTTGAAGCAGTCACCAGAGTTGTAGATGAGGGTAAGGTGGTGCACACAGCCTATCTTGACCTCGCCAAGGCTTTAGACACCATCCCCCACTCTGGTATTATAGATAAACTCACTGGGCTAGGCATAAATCGATATGTAACAAGATGGGTGACCAACTGGCTCACTGACAGAACCCACACAGTGAAAGTAGCCGACTCCAAATCTGTCAACAGACCAGTGACAAGTGGAGTACCACAGGGATCAGCCCTGGGTCCTCTCCTGTTCAATATCTACTTCTCTGAAGTCCAGGCTAATACAGCTGGTCTCTGGCTAATGAAATTTGCAGATGACTGCAAACTAGGAGCCATAATAGATTTGCCCAAGGATGGGGACATTCTACAAAGAGGCCTCACTGAGACTGATGCTTGGTGTCAAAGTCATGGCCTAAAGCTCATTGCCAAGAAGTGCACTGTCATCTCCTTTGGGAAAAACACAATACCCATGAACTACCACACAGGGGATAGCCTAACACCGAAAGTGTGATAAGAGACCTTGGGATGCAGGTGGAAAGTGGTCTCTCCTTTGATAATCACATCACCACAGTAGTCAGGAAATCCTCCTACATGACACACCTAATCGCAAAGGGGTTCTCCTCCAGAAAAAAAGAGGTCATCTTTCCTCTCTATTCATCCCTCATCAGACCCATTACAAAGTACAATGCCCCCTTTGGCATGTACTTCACAAGACATCTGCAACAACTAGAAATGCCACAAAAATACCTCACTAGGAGGATTACCAACCACAAACAGATGCCATACACAGACCGTCACAAAAAACTCCAACTCTACTCCATCGCATATAGCCTACTCAGAGGCAACCTTTGCCTAACATACAAAGCCATGTCTAACCCAGATCTGATGGACATGCTACACTTAAAGAAATCCCAATCTCTCCAAGCCACATGCTTCAGGGACCTAAACCTTGTCACCACAATAAACAGAACATGCTGGAGAGATAGATTCCTGTCCCAGAGACTTCCCATGCTCTGGAACAGGCTACCCATTCATGTCAAGCAGAGCTCCTCATTAGCCCTCTTTAAGAGAAATCTTGACAATTGGATGGGAAACAGGAAATTCACCCTGAGGATCACTGCTCTGGTGCTGCTAGACAGGGGGACAGGGAAATAATTTTCTTGGGTGGCAAAAGCCAGGGAACCTCATTTGGCTAGGCTTATATAGGGCCTAGGGCCAATAGCCTAGTACATACCTATGAACCTATAAAGAACTTTTTTTTAAATAAAAGCATTTATTACATAAACAGCTAAGCGCTTTCCTCCGAATATAACTAGGACTTCATCAGTATAATAAATCAATTAAATACATTTGTTTAAATCTCCCTCTAACAAATCACATGTTGGTTCTCTGACCAATCAAAATGCACCAGGAACTAAACAAGAAATTAGTTAAATATGTTGTATAAGTCACTAAATACTCTCAATAAAATGAGTAGGAAAATACTACCATACATACACCTAAATATATTCCTATTAAGCCACATAGGACCTCAGTTTTAAAATACTAGTTAAGCAGATTTGATTGTTTAAACCAGGGACATTTTGAATTTGTTCCTGCACAAAGAGTTGCTTTAACTATTAGACCCACAAGTGTGTGAACTAATGGAATTATCTATGAGACATAATCAAAAAACGATTGTCTTACCCAGGTAATTTTAGATCTAGAACAGGTTATTACAAAGATTTGCTTTTTCAGAACTCACTAGAGAGAGACAAAAATATTTTTGTTGATCTTGATAAAATTTCTTTTGATATAAACATTTGTAAAGAAAAGAAACTTTTAAGGGATAAGCTTGACTATGAAAAGGGGTGTGTGTACCCTGCAACTAGCAACCAAGGAGATAATCATAATGAAATGGGGTGAATTTTCATGATGGTACATCCCATAGTGTAAAATCTAATGGGGAAGAAGTCGCCTCTTTAGATCATGTCCCTTTAAGACATTCAGAGAGGTTGAGGAACCAGAATGTAACAGAATCAACCCACGAACAAATTGCCATCTCACTCCAATGTGGTGGATCGAGGAGACAGTTCAGAACAATGAGGGAGTAAACAACTTGTTTGGTGCTCAAGAAGACAATAGGAAAGTGGGACCATACATTTCAACTAATGGCAGCGGCAATTTTAAAATATACAACTATACAGAAAATTAATTTGTTATGGAATATTGTGAATTATTATGTAAAGGGTTCACGTTTCTACCAATGTCTACATCTAGGATAGAGAATGTTATTATTGACCTCAAAATGTTTTTAAGATAATTAAACTTTAAATTTTGTTTTCAGAATCAGTTTTTTTAGCAAACAACTGCAAAGAAAAAGTGTTTACAACCCCTCCTTTACAATTACCACTTATGCTATTTGAAAAACTGTGTGAATTTGACTTTAGGACATTAATTGGTAATTCTAAGGTTGCCAAACAACACAACTTAAGTAAGACAGAATACCAGTTTTATTTTTATTTTATTTTATTTATTTATTTTACATTTGTTAACTGGGATGGCCCAACTGGACGAGGTCCATTTAGAGTGGAGGCCTGGGGAGAAAAGCTCCACTTAATTAATACAACAGACAATGATAATAATACATAATGTAAAGTAAAGACTTTGTTATTGAGCAGTATTTTGTGCATAATAGAACAGTACGCAAAGAAAGATCATATCAGCAATATATACAAGTGAACACTATGTTAGTCATCAAAATATACAGACAGAGATCACAACAACATTTCCAAATGTCAAGGGCCAAATGACAAATTTGTTACTTTCATTTTTACCATGGGTCTGAGAAGAGACAAAGATGGTGGTAGCATACACTAGGACTAAGTAACACATGGACATAGCCAAGAGCTAATAAGATGAGCCTTAAGGGAGTTTTTGAATTGTTTGGTATTAGGTGCAGAAGTCACCGAGAGAGGGAGATTATTCCAACTTTTTGCTATACTGTGAGAGAATCGAGCTTTACCTGCTGTGTTGTTGGCTGTGGAGATAGACAGGAGTGATTTGTTGGCAGAGTGGAGTGGTTGATTTGGAATGTAGTTAGTCAGTAGTTCCCTAAGGGCTGGAGTTTTTTTAGGATATTTTAGGGTGTTATAAACTATGACTAGTTGGTGGTAGGTTAATAACTGTGGGAGCTCAAGCCACTGAAGTTGGGTCTATATTAGAATATTAACATTTCAGAACTTCAAATGTTCTAATATCGACAGCTAGTAACTGAAAACAGATAAGACCGAAAATTTAGAACATCAAATTTTTTCCTAGGAAAAACATTTGCTGTTCCAAAACACATACACACAACACAAACACACCAAACAAACAGCAATCCACACACATGCACCTAAAATCTTACATCTAAACCTACACTAAACTGTACATACACCACTATCTACCCACTTACCTTAACCCAAACCCTAACCCTAAGGTCCGTCACTATCGCACTCACACCTCACCCGCACCCTAACCCTAACTCACTTATCCCACCCTAACCCTCACATCCATACATTCACACACTTACCTGACCCACGCCCTAACCTTAACTCAGCTATCCAACCTTAACCCTCACGTCCACACAATCGCACACTTACCTGAACCCAACCGTAACATTCCACCTCAGAGCTGAAAATAACGAAGCGACAGGAATGGACAACTGAATTCTTTCCCATTCTTCTAAATAGAGATTTAAAGAAATAGTAGGTAGTACCCCCCTCCCCCCTCGACCTTTTATACTTTTTTACACTTTTTTATACTTTTTTATATATTTTTATACTTTTATATATATTTATACTTTTATACTGTATGTATTAAGTTGTATGATGTAATATGCTGTTTCTATTGTTGAGCTGTTTTTAATTTTAAGCTTTCAAAATTTTTCACACTAGATATAAAACTTTTTATACTAAGTATATGGCTTTAAAGATTAATTGGGCAGTTGATGGCAATGATAACTTGGTATAAATGCTGTGCTTTACTCTTCTTTGATTGTTTGATGAAGTGGCTGGTGCCACGAAAGCGCTCACCTCTTTTACTAATAAAGCTGTTATTCTACATAGCCATGGCTGCTACCTCCTGCTTTGTTTTTTACTGTTCATTTTATTGTTGTTGGAGGTAACTCTTGCTAGCACCATTTGGTTTTTACTGCAAAGTCAAGGAAATGCATGACCTGAGAGTTGATGCATTTCTCAAGTATCTTTGATAAAGGAGAAAGAATTGCTATGGGGCGATAGTTAGAGAAATCATAGGAATTCCCAACCTTATGAAGGGGAATAATATAAGAGATTTTCCATAGTTGAGGGATGTGGGATTCCTGTATGAAGCGGTTGATTAAGATTGAGACTCAGTAGGATAGAGAGTCAGCAGCCATTTTTAGGAAATGAGCAGGTATACCATCTGTTGCAAGAGTAGTGGGTTTAAGTTTTACGAGGTATTTTTTTTATTGTTGAGGTTGAGACAGGAGAGAATGTAAAGGGAGGTGAGTTGTTGGTATAGATGATTAGCTATTTTGGAAAGTTGAGTTGATAGTGATTTAATGGATTTAGTAAAGTGGTGATTAAATTGGGAGGCTATATCACAATCTTTTTGTAGAGGTGGAGGTGGGAGCTGGTGTGGAGGTTTTACCATGTTTTTGTGGGGAGTTTATTGCATGCCAGAACTTTTGGGGGTTATTGGAATCTTTATTTTGTATATCTAGAAAGTAGTTCTGTTTATCAAGCTTTATTTGTTTTTTGACCTGATTCCTAAGGTGTTTATAGTTTTGTTTGGATATACTAGTGTTATCTTTCTTCCAGGTTTTCCATGCCTTGTCTCTGTTTTTTAATAGAGGTCTAGTGGATTTAGTAAGCCAAGGAGCATAGTGTTGCTTAGCTCTAATTTTTCTTACTGGGGCAACTGAATCAAGGATGTTAATAAGAGTACTATTAAAATAGTCCACTGCATGGTCTAGGTCAACGCTTCATAGCGGTTCCCAGTTACATTTTTTTTAATATAGTGTTGAATTCTAGAGGGTTAACATTGCAATCGTTTCTGACTTGTCTATAGACTGTAGGTTTGGGTAAGTTAGTACATTTTCGTAGGAAAAAAGTAGGGAGATGGTCACTAAGTCCGTCAGGTAGACTACCTACCTGGTAATTATGTTCAGGGTCATTTACTAATGTCCAATCTAGTATAGATTCCTTATGGGATTTTTTGTCTACTCTAGTTGGTTCTTGAATGAGTTGAGAAAAATCCATACAGGTTGATGTAGTTAGTGGGGTTTTTAGAGTTCCAGGCTAGCCAGTCAGTGTTTAGGTCACCTAATAAAATAGTTTCCTGTGGGAGATTATGTTTTGACCATTGTAGATTCTCCTCGATTAATGGAGTGTTATTACCTAGAGGGATATATGCACAGAGAATATTGATGCTCTTTTTTTAATTTAACAGTAGGACAGAGCCTACAATCTCAGCTTTATTAAATTTAGGTAGAGGAGTTAGTAGAGGTTGGAGAGAGATTGTATTTTTATAGACAATTGCAATGCCCCCACCCATCTTTCGTGTTCTATCTAGCTGTAGGATATTATATCCTGGAGGGAGAATTTCTTCATTCTGTGTGCTGGGTTTTAGCCAGGTCTCTGTTATGGTAAGGATGTCAGGGGAGTAGTGAGTTATGAATGCATGCAAGTGAGGAAGTTTGTTTGATATACTGCGAGAGTTAAGACTGATGATGAGTAGATCTGCAGTGTGTTTGTTTGGGGGTATGGTGTTGCTTGGCCCTGCATTTGGGTGAATATCCCTGAGGTAAGAGGGTATTTCTTTAATGAAAGTTGAAGCTTGGTAGTATGTGGAGCTTACTTGATGTTTTTCTAGTGTAGAATAGTGAAACAAACTTGTTACATAAAAATAGTATTGTGTTGTCACTAAATAAAGAGGGGGCTATAGGAAAGCTTATGTGTGTAATAACAGGTGTGAAGGTATGTGTTGTATGGTAGATGGTGTGTGGTAGTGGTGTATTTGTGTGTAAGGATGTAATGTAGGTTAGAGGTGTGAGGGTTAGTAGGAGAGATGAAAGTAAGGCCTACATAGTTTGGGTTTTGTGGTATTTGGATGCAAGTGGTAAATTAGGGGTGTGGTTAGGGTGGTTGCAGGTGGGTGGCTGTAGGGAGTGGTCAAGTTATTGGGTGTTAGAATAAATGTTGAATAGTGGGACTGGGTGGGAATTGGGGGCAGGGTAGGGGAGTGAAGTGAGCCGAGCAGAGTGAGCCAAATGGAGTGGGGCTCAGCCACCACAATACTACAGGGATAATCAGTGAGCTCTAATCAGAGATAGCAGGAAAAAATAGACAAATTGGGGTAAGTTCAGTATATCTGCTTGCCTGTAGTGCAGTGGTAGACTGCTGGCATTGTGTTGCCGCCTGGTGTCCAAAGTAAGTTACTACAGCCAGAAAAAACTAACCTGTGTGTATGCTCATCTGTCCTGTAGTAATACTTTAAATAAAGAGCAGTTTACTTTTCTAAAAGCAGATAGTTTTAAAAACAGATTTGGAGTGTGGATAAACTGCAATAGAAGGAACACCAACAGTTTAGAAAGCTGTGCTTTTCAGTTTGGTTTTGGAGCTGCTTCAGGTAGGTAACTGAAGCAGATTTACACTCTTTCACAAGGTATTTTGCTGGGCAAGTCTGTTGGTCAGGGGATGACAACAGGGTGTTTAACCCATCGGGAGAAGCTGCAAGACATAAGGGCGAACACATACAAAAGGTTAGACCAGGAAAGTAAGAAAAGACACATGAGAGACCAGACCTAGCAAAACCCTAGAAAAACAGATTTAAGTGAGGTATAATACAGACAAGAAATAACCAGTGTAGCAATAACAATATTCCCAGTTGACTAAGTCATGAAAGCAGAGCACTAAAAGTAAATGCAGTAGGTTGTGCAGAAGTAGCAAATATTAGCAAACACAGTTAAGCTCTGTAAGCAGAACAGAAAACAATCCTAAAAAGAAACTGTAATGAGGCACTAGGAGTAATTGCAATAGATTGTACAGATAAAGCAACTTTTAACAAACACAGTTAACTGAGCCCTATAAGCAGAGCAGAAGACAATTCTGCTTAAACTGTAATGTAGTACTAGAAGTAAAATGTAGTAGCTTGTACAGATAAAGCAACTTTAGCAAGCACAGTTAACTCTGCACTGACAGACAGTGCTTAGTAGCACTGTAAATAGCAATAAATAAAACAGTATGTCATACACAGTACCTTCTAAAGCCAGGGAGCACACATGCAGGGGAGAGTAGAAGCTTCCATGTGGAATGCACAGATAGCTAGAAGGATTTTAAAGATGGCGCCACAGGAAGGAAGGCAAAGTTAAAGAGTCTGGGGGAGGGGTTGGAAAGAAAAGAAAGTGAAAGAAACAGATAAAGCAGCTTTTAACAAACACACAGTGTTAATTAAGCCCTGTAAGCAGAACAGAAAACAAACATTCTTAAAAACTGTAATGAGGCACTAGGAGTAATTGCAATAAATTGTACAGATAAAGCAACTTTTAGCAAACACGGGTAACTGAGCCCTATAAGTAGAGCAGAAGACAATTCTGCTTAAACTGTAATGTAGTACTAGAAGTAAAATGCAGTAGCTTGTACAGATAAAGCAACTTTTAGCAAGCACAGTTAATACTGCACTGACAGACAGTGCTTAGCAGCAGTGTAAATGGCAATAAATAAAACAGTATGTCGTACACATTCTTAAAAAAACTGTAATGAGGCACTAGGAGTTACTAAAAAGTTTAAGTAATGACAAAAGTATAAGGGTAATGAAACCTGATAAGGATGGGGAGTTATAATAATGAGTTAACCGACTATTGCAACAAAATGAATATTTTACTATTTGATAAGTTTTATGAAGAGTCTTCATTGAATGCAGTGAATATTTTATATGCATATATTGATTTTTTGTTAAAAGATATGTTCAGCCAGGGTGCTATTTCTCATGAGCTCTATAGTTTTTGACCAACAAATATCCGATTGTGCCTTCATTTTTTGGGATGCCCAAGATACATAAATGCCTCTTTGACCCCCTCCCCCAAGAGGCTGATAGTGAATGCAGGTAGAGCCAAGATACATCCTTTAGCTAGATATAGTGATACCAAGCAAAAAAAATGTTTAAACTCATTTAAGTATTTACGTAAAGACTCTTTGGACTTTGAGTAAGCTGAGGGGCTTGGAATATTCTGAGGATATTATGTTGTAACAATTGATGTTACGAATTTATTTAGTGTTATCCCGCATGACATAGGAATTAAATAGTTTAATGCTATTTATTCACATCCACAGATTTCAACAACGAGGGGAATGTTATGAGAACTTTTATGGAAGTAATCCTTAAGAACAATTTTATTTAATCTGAGGGGCAGTATTTCTTCCAGAAAAGGAAAGTTGCGATCGGTGCAGCATGTGTCCCCATTTTTTCCAACATTATAATGGTGGAATGGGAGAGAAGGTATGTATGTATTACTTTCCTCCCAACCCCATGGGATATATATACCTGTTTTTCAGATATTTTTTATAGCATGGAGAAAATCCAGCAATGAAATGCCATCATTTATTGATTATTGTAATAATATTACATCTTTTTTGAAATTTACATATGTCACTACCAATACTCACATTAGTTATTTGGATGTAGAAATTATTAAAGATTATGTAAATAGAAAATATGTTAGTAACATCTACAGAAAGCTCACTTACTCAAATAGTCTCCTGTATTACTCTAGCTAGCATCCTGCTCATCAAAAAAGGGGGTTGGTGAAAGGTCAATTTGTGAGACTAGCCCGAATGATTTCTGAAGATGAAACTTTTTTTTACGGAAGGCACTAAACGTGTTGACATGTACGCTAGGGGTTACCCTAACCAGTTGGTATAAAACATTTTTTTACGATGTGAAATAGAAGGGACTTGATGGCACATATAGGCCACTTTTATACTTTGAACATAACGCTGTGTCTGATAGAGACCTTGTGTCCAAAAAAAAAAAGCACTGACAAGTTTTTGTATTCTTTTATCACCACTTTTACTTTAGAACACCATGAAATAATTTCTATTTTGTAGAAAAACTAGAACATTTTTTTTCCTGTTTTGTTGGTGTTCTTGAGTTATTAGGAAAAGAAGCAAAAGTTGTTTTAAAGAGGGAAGTCCATCAAAAATTATTTGGAACACAAAGTAGAACCATTTTGGTTAACTAGTTCTAAAAAATCTGGCACTTACAAGTGAGGCTCATGCCCTCTATATAAATATATTTTAGTATCTGATTCCTTAGTTATCAACATGAGCCATGTCAAAACCTCATTTAATTGTACATGCAACTCTCTGGGTCTGTTATATATAGTGCAATGTCAAGATTACCCCTGTTTTTATGTGGGCAAGACCCAACGATGATTCAGAGATCATATTTATGAACATATCTATGAAATTAAAAACAAGCTGCATAACAACGCTATATGTAAACATATTTTGAACTAACTTTCCCTCACACACTTTTTCATTTTTTGGTGTTGATATGGTTTGTAGGGACCCCAAAGGGGTCCATGGTCAGAATACTTGGAAGCGAAAGGACTATTATGGCAAATCAGACTTGACGCATATATGTTCCCTGGTTTGAATAATCAAATATGTTTAACTAGTATTTTAAAACCGAGGTCCTATGTGGTTTAATAGGAATCTATTTAGGTGTATGTATGGTAGTATTTTCCTATTCATTTTAATGAGAGTATTTAGTGACTTATATGGTGTATTTAACTAATTTCTTGTTTAGGTCCTGGTGTGTTTTGTTTTGATTAGTCAGAAAACCAACATGTGATTTGTTAGAGGCAGATTTAAGCAAGTGCATTTAATTGATTTATTATACTCTGAAGAAGTCCTAGTTATATTCGGATGAAAGTGCTTAGCTGTTTTTTAATACATGTTTTTTTTTTATTTAAAAAAGTTATTTATTTATTTAGTAAACATTTTTTTTTATTTCACTGCATGGTTCTGTTCAATTTTCCCATTCTGTTAACCTTTATCATCTTTGTTTTGTTTTAACTCCACATTTTCATGATTTTTTCAAGTGGAGTAAACATTTTTAGCTAGTTTGCCTAAAGCACAGCATTGCAGAAACAGGGAAAAACAGATGGGATTTATGTCAAACTGCCAACAACACAAAGTGGAAACATTCAATAATTGTTCTTAGTGGTTGTGAAATCCCAGCCTTGAGTACAGATAGGAGTGGGCTATTGTAGCAGGTATATATGACATAATAGTAAGTCTCAGACATTAGCAATTCACCTTGTATTTCCAGACTGCTTATCTATGTGCAAAAAAGGTAAAGAGGCAAACCGTATGCGTGTACACTTAGTTAACTATAGTGCAAATCTGATGCCTCATGTGCTATCACATTCAATTCATAGATCTGTGTTCTTATTGCTCTATATTTCCCAGATACTTTGTCTGACCTAAGACTACATGTGGAAACATTGCAAACTGACAGCACAATATAACTATATGTACATAAATTTACTATCCATCCATTTGTGTCACCATCACCAACCACACCAACAATCAGTACAACCTAGGGGTCTCCTTAATTTTACAACCGATATATCAACCACAATACAAGGTATAATATATAACGTTGTGTGCTTCCTCATGGACAGGGCAATTTAGTGGTGCTCACAGGCTTGCTCTGCCAAACTCAAATAGCCAAATATACTCAGTAAGTGTATTTGTGTTGTCACACAGCTAGGCTTATAAACAGTATACTTCTGTTAGGCTACTAGTCGCAAATGACACTAAGAAGTGATGTGCCTATACAGGTCTCCAAAGCTGTTGTTCCCCAAGTGCCTTGCTGATGTCATCTACTATAAGATCATCTGGAGTCCTTTTAAAAGCAGACTTGTGCCATGGTGAGCGCATTAAGTATTGTGTTCTGTATCTTGTGTACTTAAATAGGTAGGGGTTCTATTCTCACAGCATTCAACTGTGAGTGTGAATGTGTGTGTGTGTGTGTGTGTGTGTGTGTGTGTGTGTGTGTGTGTGTGTGTGTGTGTGTGTGTGTGTGTGTGTGTGTGTGTGTGTGTCCATAAAGAAGAGTGGAAGTATGTATCCCAATCTGACCTCTCCAAGGGCATAGTATTGCAGTGTTTGTTTTGTTTGCACAAACATCCATTTCAAGCAGGCCTCCAACCTCCTGTCCCCCACATGGCCTGATGATGTCATCTGCTATGAGATCTCCTGTAGTCCTGTTAAATTTAGACTTGAACCATGGTGTGGCATTAAGTACTGTCTTCTGTAGTCTGTGTACTTAGATAGGTAGGGGTTCTGTACTCACTGCAGTCAACTAGGGAGGAAGTGATGTGTGTGTGTCTGAGCTGTTTCTGGACATTATACAGAGTGTGTCCTTCAGCAGCCTATGGAACACTGTTCTATGTTCATTCATCATGCCATTGTTTTAGCCACTGTTATGAAGTGAAAGCCCTTCAGTATGTGCAGTTGCTGCTGTTACTTATATAAGAAACAGTATAGTTAATGTTTTGTTGCTATGATTACATTTTGAGAAAACTATGCTGCTTTTGACTCTGTTGCCTATGTAATGTTATGAACAAATGAATTGTCAATTACTGCTTTTATTCTGTTGCAATTGTGTTGCCCAAGCTATAAATTGGATTCACATTGCATGAATCCAATTCAGTTCACGTATAGATAAGTAAACATCATGACACATGATTTATGAGAAAACACCCTGTACCTGGAGTGTACACTAGGACTATATATTTTAATCTAACTGTTTCTGGACTCATTTTTAGCATTAACAGTGCTTCATTGTCTTAGCTGCTTGGATCTTTTTTGCATGTAGAGAGTATAACTCTTTGCGGTTATAAATGCAGAGACAACAATTAAATTATTTTCCTTACAATCAGCCAATGCTATCTAGCACAGCAGATCTTCGACAGCTCAACAAAGCAGTGCAAATGTCAGTTAAAGAAGCAGTAATATCACATCTAATCTCTTCACAACAGAAGTATAGATCCCACTTTGGATAGACCTCCTACTGTATACCCCATATGTTAGTCCCAAAAAATAGCACCATATCACATACACCCATCCTTTACTCATTCTCTATGCAGATACCAGGATCACGCCTCACATTATGAGTTGCCAGTGCCCTCTTTTTCATCTGCTAGCCTAGTTGACATGTCTTTATTGACTCAGTGCAGATAATGCCTCAGGCCTGTACTACAGCATCAATAAAGAACCATCATGGGCAGAGGTACTCTGCAGCAACTTACAGAAACAGCAGAGACATCCAAAACACAAGCATGGTACACCTAACAGTAAACCCAAAGCACACAATACATATAAAAAAGGAGCAGCTATTTTTTTACCCAGGAATTGCCTAAGGCAAGAGTTATCTATTGCAAAGGTTGTCCTTACAGTTGATTGTACAGTGAGGCATACACCTGCCTCACTCTACAGCTTAAACAAGGTGAAATGTAGAGTCAACTGTGTGTCATAAGCACTTATCACATGACATGCAATCAAATCTCTCCACAAAAAGTCCCATCATTAATCCATCATAGGTGGTGTTGTTATGTACAACTTCAGACATATCTCTAGGGATTATACCGAGACAGACATGACTGAACTCTCTAAATATGTGTCTGAGACATGTATGCTGTTATGTTTGACCAGAACTATAAGCTCACCTAGGATGATACAACAATATGAAGAACAAATTATCTGAAATTGGTTATGTGTTTGGTGCCATTCTAAGGGGCTCCAGTTCGTGTCAGTGTGGGATGACATTGTGGATAGATCATGCTGCTTTGAAAGACATGGACTTCACCTGGTACCTCTTGGCTTTTCTAAGTAGGCAAGTGGAAGATATAATTAGATTTTTTTTTGTTTTTTTTACTTAGATATAAAAAGTTTGCAGATGTATTGAATTGTAACCCCATGTTCTCATATAAGAAAGGTCGTAACGTCAAAGATTTTTTTTAGTTCATAGTAAGTTTAAGATGCCCATTGTTAACAAGGTTGTTCAACCGAGTGAGGTGGGCACTTTCCCATGCAATTGTTGTGTCACTTGTAAGTTTATAGTAAGAAAATTTGACAGTATTAATGGGATTTTGTTTACTCCCATTGATAAGTATTATTGTTATACAGAGGCCATTATTTATGCACTGGAATTTCCCTGTAAGATGTATTATATAGGGGAAAGCAAGAGGGCTTTTAAATGCAGATTACAAGAACATGAGAGACATTAACAATGTTAAGATGGAAAGCCCTCTTGCTTTACATTTTAAATATTGTCATGGTAGTGAAAGGGTGACAATTTTGTAGAAAATAAAAGCTGGTGAAGGTAGTTTTGACATAAAAAAGAAATTGTTATATAAATAAGCTTTATTTATTCTTAAGTTTGCAACCCTGACATCTGTTGGACTGAATCAAGAATGCAACTGGAAGTCTCTTATTTGAAGGTTTTATCCAATGCTATTATTCTTAATTATTTAATTAAATAATTGTGTGATTAGAGGCAGATGAATGTACTATTTAAGAAGTTTAGATTTTATGTTTCTTTACTCCATGAAGGCTTTTTAGAGCCGAGGCGCTAGAGTTTTTTTATTGTTCTTTTTAATAAATTGGTGTCCTGGCCTTGTTGTTGTTTTAACCTCTTGGCTTTTGTTTGCTGGCTCAAGCACATGTCACCATCATAATGCCTTTATTAGGCAATGTCACAAAAGCAGAAGTTAAAATGTGAATATATATAACTCCAACAAAGTAATGGTCATGCTGATAAACTATAGGAGTTAACATCAGAAAGTGCACTCTGTGTCAGCATCTTCCCAATGGAAGTGGTGGACATCTGTGCAGTCAGACACCTGATGCAAGACTGCAGTAAGTAGCCCCGCCTTGCAAGGGTACAATGCCTTCCACAGATCCAGAATGCAATTTGAAGTTGTGGGAACCACATGGGGTAGATTAACTCTCCTCATTGAGGATAATTCCTCCTTTACAGTGGTTGAAAACATAAGTCTATGGAGTTAGTGTAACTCCAGTTTACTATGGCTAAGAAACCCCTACATGTTATCGCCAGTTATATGTCCTCGTCCATGAACAAGAAAGGCCACACAGCCTGTTTATAAGTAATTGTAACAATTACAGTTGAACAAAACAACCTACTCAGGAATTATTACAACTATAACTACATTGATTGTGAAACTTTTGTGAGGCCAAATTCACTTGCACAACAATTCCTGGACTTTGATGAGATGTATTTTATTATTTATTTTATTTATCATTTGTTAAATGGGTTGGTCTAGCTGAGCCAAAGGCCCATTTTCAGTGGAGACCTGAGGAGAAAACTCCAAACAATTACAAGACATTGACATACATGAAATTCAAAAACAAGAGAAAATGACATAGTTATATCACGCATTCTTAAAGCAGGAAAACTTACATAGTTGCAGCGTTGTACATATTTACAATAACAGAAGTTACATGTAAGGTATGGTATACAGAAGGGTAAAATGACATTTCAGCTTTAATATAATGCTAGTAGGTCATTTATTACGGAGAACAGATCTAGTATGGTAGAGAAAATGAGTTAGTGTTGCAAATAAGCAGAGTATTTTTACTTTGATCAGTATGAGTAAGTTTAAGAATTGATTCAATGAAATAGGAGTTTAGTAGAGAGGCAGTTTCTTGAGGAGTATTCTTTGGATAGGGATTTGGGGTAGTGGGTCTTCCAGGGTGTAGGATCTTGATGGTGCACCAGAATTTTTTAGGGTTAGAGTTGTGGGTGAATTAAGCCTCACAGTAGAACTTTTTCTTATCATTTGCTAATATGCTTTTCTGTGTGAGACTTCTGAGCTCTCTGTATTTTGGGAGTAATACAAAAGATTTAGGGTTTTAACCACAGTTTCCAAGTGCTATCTTATTTTTACATAAGAGTGAGGGTGTCCTTAGAGAGCCAGGGGATATGGGTAGTTTTAATTCTAACTTTCCTTAGTTGTACTAGGGTATAAAGGGCACTAAGGAAAATACGGCTGAATTCTAGGACTGCATCATTGAGAAAAAGGTTTTGAAGCCTGGACCAGTTAATGGATGAGACATAATTATTGAAAGTTTGGACCTCAAAGGAGGGGAGGTTGCAATGGTGTGAGTAAAGGTGGGGCTCGGGTATATGTAGGGAGTGCCTATGTACAAAGATGGGAATGTGGTCACTTAGGGAATTGAGGAGTGTGTCAGGGTTTTGGTATAGGTTTGGATCAGTGGTCTGGATCCAATCGAGGGTGGAGCTATTGTTATTGTTTTTATTAAAGTGAGTGGCTATTGTAATGAGTTGTTTGAAGCCAAGGAGATTGATGTTAAGATATGGAGAGGTGGTTGACAGTTTTTGCCAATCAATGTTGACGTTTCTGAGGATAATTATCTCATAGGGCATGTAGAGAGAAATCCAAGCAAGGATTTGTTCAAGGATGGGGATATTATTTCCTGGAGGAATATAGATGGCTGCAATAGCAAATTTCTTTTGTAGGTTAAGGTGACAGTTTAGTATAAGTTCCTCAGCTGGGTGAAAGTTTGGGGGTGCAATTTGGAGGGGGGATAGATTGAGTTGCTCAGAGTACAGTATTGCTACTCCTCCCCCTTTTTTGTGTTTCTATCTAGATTGTAAATGTTGCAGTTGGGGGATAAGATTTCCAACTTAGAGATATGAGATTTTAGCCATGTTTCAGATAGAGCTAGAATATGTGGAGAGTAATGGTCAATCCAGGAGTGTAGCACTGCAATTTTATTAAGTAGACTTTGTAAGTTTATTGAGTAGGTAGTGAGTTAGTTCCATATGCCATGGAACTAACACTGCACCACCCCACAAGTGTTTGTAATATTCTAGATCAAGTCCTCACAAATAGCATTGACCAATGCAACCCCTCATGCATAGGTCCTACACTGTTTCAATCCAACCATAAAGTAGTTTTCCCAGAATTTGCAAGAGCTACAGAATTAAATAATGAGTGGTCAGCTGAACATACATCTTCCAATTTAAATTCCCCATCCTAAGGGATGGTATAATCATTTTCCAACAGGATATTGACAACTATCGTAAGGTGTACCCTGATGCCCTGTATAAACATCTACACAAAAGTCTATACACAGATGTACATGATAGGATCAAAGAAATATCTTTAAGGATATCATAACCATGCTGCTGGATGTCTGACATTACTTGATTATAGAGTAAGTGGATGAGGTTGATGTCTACAAATACAAAAGTTTAAATCCCAGACTGGAAGACTATTATTCCCACCCTAAACAAGAAAATAAGACACCTTGTAAAATCCTCACTCAGCAGCTGTGGGAAACATATTGAAACCATAACCAAGGATAACCATAAGGCTTTCCTCTGCTACATCTGCCACATCAAAGGCATAATTCAAATGTGTGCTGAATTAATTTTGGATGGTATTGCACACACGGACCCAGTGTAAATTGAAACCAGCTAGCAGACATGTTTGGATAACAATTATCCCCCCCCTCCCCACACACACACACATCCAAGCTTATCACAACACATGTCTTCAACATCACCTCCAACCTCCCTCTACAAACAGCTAGTAATCACTGCTCTCTCCAAGACTAGGAACACAGTCTCCATGGGACCAAGTTGGCATTTCAGCATGTATTCTTAATGTTCTTAACCAGCAAACTACTGCACTAGGCACCCTATACATTCACAGTATACGTACTGCCTTTATCCACACATTTGAAATCAGTGACCTATTTCCCCCTACACAAAGGTGGATCAGAAACATGCATATGTACTTATAATCCTTTAAGTTTCAAAAGCTGCAACTGTAAGACAATGGAATGGATTATCAGGGATCTTAAATACAAGAACAGAGTTGACATCCAAACACTATATCTGTTCCAGCATGGTTTCCTCACGGGAAAGTTGTGCATGCTAAAACTGTTGATATTCAATAATGTGACCACAGACATAGCATGCGTACGCAGCATTAATTTTGTTTATCTTGACTTGACCAAGTCACAAATCCCACATATGTGCATTAGTGAGAAGTGAAGCCAGGTGAATCTCAACTGATATGTTTTCCAGTGATTTGCAAACTGGCTCACAGACAAACAACACTCATTCAGTGTGGGAGAGTTCACCTCTAGCAGCAGAACTATCACCCATGGGTCACTACAAGTGTTACTGCTGTGTTAATTCACATTTGCCATGTAGGTCTCAGACGTCCAGACCAAAACAGAGTGTCTGTGGCTAGCCAAGTCTGTGGCTGAAGGACACTTAAGTCCTATCATTGTATACCATAACAATGTGAATGCTGTTCAACAGGGCCTTTCACAGACCAATGAATGATAACAACTCTGTGGTGTTAAATGACTGTCATGTAAATGCATCATCATTTCCTTTGTTATTTACAATGTTCCAACTTATTGTGACACAACCCTGAATACCCTAATAAACAATTATGTATTGATAGACCTGGGAACACAAGTAGACTGCAACATGTCTACTGTGGTGAGGAAGGTTTTCTACATAGTGCATCAGATTAGCAAAGCCACTGCAGCAGTATCACATTCAGTTGAATTCCCCTGTAGTCATGCCTTCTCAGGCCTACTCTTGAATATAATGCCCCCTTTGCTATGTAGTGTAACAGACAACTGCAGAAACTTGGCAGACCTCAGTGATTTACAAGTAATATATATCAGGCTGTCAAAAGTGTCTAACATGGACAGACTACTGTAGCTGTCACTGTATTCAGTATGATATAGACTGATTCAAGGTTACTTATGTATGCCGTACAGTGCTATCTCTGATCCAATTATGATAGAAATGATGCTCCTACATATGTCACTTGGGACTAGAGTCACCTGTTCAAGGGCCATCAATGTACACTGACATATATAGGACATGCTGGAGAGACAGATACATCTCCCATAGGTTGCCACTCCTCTGGAATTGGCTTCAAAACCATATCAAGCCGAGCACCTCCATGACACTTTTTCATCACAGGCTGGATGAATTGGTGTGAAACTGTTAATCTCTGCCCTGCATTGCCCCTAGTCTCTGCTACATAAATCTTGCCCATACATGATATCTGACATTGAATTTTATATTGTGATTTCCTGGCTAGGCTTCTAAACACCATCAGTTCAATAGCCTAGTAACATCTTATGCAATTTCTTTCTTTTTTTAATTTCTCCTAGTCTTTTGGGTTTCTAATACCATGACAGGAATGGACCCCGATTCCTAAGTCTAAGTTCAATTAAAGTTCATGAGATTAGTATTGTTTCAATCTTTGATGTCAGCTAGAAATGTTCTTCGCAGCACCCACAATGTGCCTAGTACTGACTCTTCTTCAATTCGTATGGAGTTACATATATTGGTTCATAGGTTCATAGGTTCATAGGTTCATACTAGGCTATCTGCCCGAGGGCATTTACAAGCCTAGCCCATCGTTTTGTGGCTTACGCCACCCCTTTAGTATGGGGAACTATACCCATTATTTTGCTGTGCCTCTGTCGAGCAGTGACACTGAGGTAATCCCTGGGGTATATCTGCGATCTCCCATCCATTGGTCAAGATTTCTCTTGAACAAGGCCAGCGAGGTGCTCTGCCTCACATATACCGGGATTTTCTTCCACAGCATAGGGAGTCTTTGGGTGATGAATCTATCCCTCCAGCACGTCCTATTAATAGCCATGTCGAGGTTTAAGTCTCCGCCCTTGTGGCTCTGATGCATCTAGATTCTTTGAGGGGAAGCATATTCATCAAATCTGGGTTTGACATGGCCTTGTATGTTACGCAAATGTCACCTCTGAGCAAGCGGTGGCGACTGAATAGAGCTGGAGTTCTTTCAGTCGGGCAGCATAGGACAGATTTTTGAGACCCTTTATCCTTTTGGTGAGGAACTTTGTGGCCTCTCCAGCTGCTGCAAGTGTCGGGTCAGATACATTCCGAATGGGGCATTGTACTCAATCATTGGTCTGATGAGTGATGAGTAAAGGGAGACTATGACCTCCCTTGATCTAGATGAGAATCCCTTCATGATAAGGTGGGCAATGTAGAAGGTCTTCCTAACTACTTTAGCTACATGGGTGTTGAATGACAGACTACTATCAACCTGGGTCCCCAGGTCCCTGATAACTTCTTCTGTGCTCAGTGGATTGCCACCTATTTGGTAGCTAGGGGTAACCTTGTTTTTCCCGAAGGGTATGACTATGCATTTTTTGGCATTCAACTTTAGGCCGTGGCTCTGGTACCAGTTATCCGTTTCTGTGAGACCCTTCTGAAGGATATCTGTGTCAGATGTATTTTCTACTATGGCGCCCAGTTTGCAGTCATCTGCAAACTTTGTCAGCCATAACACTCCTGTGTTTGCTTGTACTTCAGAAAAGTAGATGCCAAACAAGAGTGGGCCCAGGACTGAGCCCTGTGGGACACCACTTGTGACAGGCTTTGAGTCTGACATGGCGCCAGCAACTCTGACCCTGTGGGTTCTGTCACTCAGCCAGTTTGCAACCCATCTTGTAATGTATGGGTTAACATTTAAGCTGATGAGTTTTTCAATGATACCCGAGTGGGGTATTGTATCAAAGGCCTTAGCCAGATCGAGGTAGGCTGTATGGACTGCCTTTCCCTCATCAATGGCTTTGGTGACTGTTTCGAAAAAGTCAACCAAGTTTAAAAGGCATGATCTGCCTTTGACAAAGCCAAACTGGGTTGGATCCAAAGTCTGCAAATTCCTATGTCTTTATTTATGAGGTCCATTATGATCCTCTCCATGGCTTTGCAGATAAGGCTTGTCAAGCTAATGGGCCGGTAATTTCCAGGGTCGGTGGAGGTACCGCCTTTGTGAAGTGGGACCACAGTTGCAGTGCGCCACTCCCTGGGTACGTATCCAGAGGTAAGACTTTGATTAAACAGTTGTCCTAGCTGTGGGTTTAATTCCTCATTGAGTTCATGGAGCACACAGCCGGGGACACCATCAGGTCCCATGGATGCTGTGTTTTTTGCTTTGGAGAGAGCAGTTCTCACTTGGGCATTGGAGATGTTTGTGGGGCTGCAATCGTTTGGTATAGATATCTCTCCTTGTGGGGGGGAGGGGGGGGGAGAAGTTTGCACTGAACCTGTCAGCCAGTATGTTGGCAATGTCTGTAGGATCAGTAATCTTCACATCATTTTGAACTAGTTCTGAGCATATCTGGGAGTTTCCTCCCAGGTTTCTAACATAGCTAAAGAAGGCCTTATGATTGTCTTTTGAGTCTTTAGCTATTTTTCTCTCGAAATTTGCTTTGGATGATTTTATGAGAGCTCTTAGTTTTTTACTTATAGTGATCAAGGGTGTCTTACCTTTTAAGGATTTTGCTCTATCTTGTAGTAGCTTCCTCCTTTTGTTGTAGAGTTTGTTTATGGCTGGGGTCCACCAGACTGGACGCTTACCTTTGGTACAAAGAGTCTTTGTTTTGCTTGGGATTGCCTTATCCATGCATTCCTGCAGGTGCTGGTAGAAGGCATTTGTAAGTGATTCAGCGGCTTGAGTACTGTTTTCCGCTCGGGGGCCTTAAAGGAGACCACACTAGTCTTTAGAAGTGTGAAGTCGGCTTTCGAGAAGTTCTTTACTGTGGTCTTTTTTATTTCAGGTGGGGGTGGAATGAGGACCTCCAGCGAGATTAGTTTGTGATCTGATCTCACCAGTGAGGGGTATACTTCCGGTGTTGAACATTGTGCTCCCATGTTCGTGATGATGAGATCAAGTATGTTATCTCCTCTTGTGGGGATGGTGACTAGTTGTTCCATGGCATTTGAGTTTATGAATTCCAGGAACTTTTGGGCTAGGGTGTTTGGGCTTGAGTAGTGTTCCCAGTCTATATTAGGGTAATTGAAGTCACCTAGTATGATGGTGTTTGGTGATACATTTATCCCTCTAGTGTTTTCAGGAAGGCCATGTGAGGTTCCTGAGTTTGTGAGGGTGGCCTGTAACATGCTACAATTTGCAGAGCAGTCTTGCCTATGGTTAATTGCACCTGGATGGTCTCCGATGCATCGTGCGTTGCCACCAGTCTTGAGGTGTGGGTGTCCTTGATGAATATGGATACCCCTCCTTTCTTAGTATTGTCCGGATTTTGGGGCGGAACGCATGATATGAGGTAAAACCTGATAGTGCTGGGGTGCTCTCAGGAGCCTTGAACCAGGTTTCTGTCACAGCACAGACATCGATGTTCTCCATACTGAGAAGGGCTTGAGTGCGTGCATTTTGAGATTTAGACTTCTGGCATTGAGCAGCATTACCCTTAGTTTTTTCCTTTTTGTGTTCTAGGGTGGTAGGTTTAGAATTTGAGCCTTGCCTAAAAAGGCACTATGGGGTGGCAAGAGCCTTTGCCAATATCCGGAATCCCACCGGTGACAGGTGCAAGCCGTCCCTTGCAAAGCAGCGTGGCTTGTCCAGCATGTCATCCCAGGCAGACAGACACTGGATCCCCTTTGAATGACACCAGTACTTAAGCCAATTGTTAAAGCTGATCATCTTATCTCTGTATTGTGGCATCATTCTTGGTGAAGGTAGGATACTGCTCAAGGTCAGGGTCATACCTGCCTGGGCTACATAATCAGAGAGCTCCTCAATGTCTCTTTTCATGTAGTCCAAGGAGGTACGTCTCAGGTCGTTTACACCAGCGTGGACAATGACTGAGTCGTATTTGTACCTGCTGTTGAGAGACCTGAGTGCTTGCGTTATGTGGCGGATTCTAGCACCCGACAGGCAGCTTACTGTGACCTTCTCCTTACTCAGTCTGGTGAGCGGGACGTCAGTGTGTCTGACTATGGAGTCACCAATGACTAGTGTGTCTGGCATTGTGTTTGGCCTTAAGGGCTGTGACTGTTTGACACTCTGACTGTGAGGTCTATGTGTTGCAGGTGTTGTGTTCTGAGGTGGTGGTTGTTTGGGTGTCTGCTTTGGTGGCCTCTGCTGTTTTGGTAGATTTTTGATCAGAGCCTCCGAGTATCTAAATATGACTGTAAATTCTTTTTTATAAGACCCGTTGCTCCTACTACTATTGGAACTGTCTGAGTATCTTTATTCCACATTGCTCTCATTTCTGCCTGCAAATCTTGATATTTTATTACTTTGTCTCTGTATGTAAGATAATGTAGTCACTGGGTGTATAGATTTCAATGATCAGTGCTACTTTTGTCTTCTTTTCATGGACACTATCTTGTTTTCTCACATCTATCTTTTGAACTGTTGGTAATGGGTGATCCCATGTGATGTAGACTTCATCATTTTGTGTGATATTTTGTGGCTCATGTTTCCAGTGTTTTTCAGCCACTTCAGTATCATAATGATTGCACAATCCCCAGTGCAACAGTCTTGCCACATTATTATGCTTTTCAGTACACAGTCCTTCTGCCATTAGTATGTCACAACCAGCAACAACGTGTGCGACTGTTTCCAATTTTGTTTCACAAAACCTACATTTGTCTGTTTCTCCCAGATGTTCAATGGACTTTGTAAACCAATGTGTACATAGCCCACTGTCTTGGGCCGCCAATATTAACCTTTCATTTTTTGGTTTGAATTCGTCTCTCCTTAACCATTCCTGTGTTTGTTCCTGATCAACATGAAGTTCTTCTAGAAGTTTTTTTTATATTTACAACTATATGCATTTTCCACATTCCTTGCCTTCTCATCTGATCCTTCACCTTATATTCTTTCTTTTGTTTTTTGGCTTATTCAGTTGCTGCCTGATTTTTATCTACTTCTGGTTTGATTTCCATTCCTGCTTGACGCCAATATGTCTCTGCTAGGCTAAGCAGGGAAGTCATCTTATAAGTTCATAGGTAGGTACTAGGCTATTGGCCCTAGGGCCTATATAAGCCTAGCCAAATGGTAGCCTGGCTTTTGCCACCCAAGAAAATAATTTTCCTGTGCCCCTGTCAAGCAGAGCCACAGAAGTGATCTCTGGGGTGAATTTCCTATCTCCCATCCAATCATCAAGATTTTTCTTGAAGAGTGTTAATGAGGAGCTTTGTTTGATATAGATAGGTAGTTTGTTCCAGAGTATGGGAAGTCTCTGGGACAGGAATCTATCCCTCCAGCATGTTCTGTTTATTGTGGTGGCAATGTTTAGGTCCCTAGAGCATGTAGCTCAGAGGGACTGGGATTTCTTTAAGTGGAGAATGTCCAACAGCTCTGGGTTTGACAAAGCTTTGTATGTTAGGCAGAGATCACCTCTGAGTAGGCAATACATGACAGAGTAAAGCTGGAGTTTTTTGAGATGGTCTGCATAGGGCATCTGTTTGAGGCCGGTAATCCTCTTTGTGAGGTATTTCTGGGTCCTTTCCAGTTGTTGTAGATGTCTTGTGAGGTACATACCAAAAGAGGTTGTACTCTATAATGGGTCTTATGAGTGATGAGTAGAGGGGAACAATGACCTCTTTTTTCCTGGATGAGAAACCTTTTGTGATGAGGTGTGCTAAGTAGAAGGATTTCCTGACTACTGTGGCAATGTGATTATCAAAGGAGAGACTACTGCCCACCTGTGTCCCAAGGTCTCTTATCATACTTTCAGTGTTAAGTAGACTACCGCCTATGTGGGTAGCTCATGGGTACAGAGTTTTTACCAAAACCGATGACAATGCACTTTTTGGCATTGAGCTTGAGGCCATGGCTTTGACACCAGGCATCTATCTCAGTGAGGCCCTTTTGTAGGATGTCCACATAATTAGGAGTTTTGATTATGGTCCTAGTTTGCAGTCATTTGCGAACTTTGTTAGCCAAAGACCTTCTATGTTAGCCGCTACTTCAGAGAAGTAGATACCAAACAGGAGAGGACCCAGGACTGAATCCTGGGATACTCCACTTGTCACTGGTCTGAAGTCTGATTTAGAGTCTGCTACTTTCACAGTGTGGTTTCTGTCAGTGAGCCAGTTGGCAACCCATCTTGTGACATAGGGATTTATACCTAGTTTAGTGAGTTTATCTATAATTCCAGAGTGGGGGATGGTGTCAAAAGCCTTGGTGAGATCTAGATAGGCTGTGTGAACCACCTTACCCTCATCTACGGCTTTGATGACTGCTTCAAAGAAGTCTGTCAGGTTTAGAAGACATGATCTGCCTTTTACAAACCCGAACTGGGTAGTGACCAGAGTTTGGAGATTACCAATGTCATTGTTTATAAGTTCCATGATGATACGTTCCATAATCTTACAGACCAGGCACATCAGGCTAATGGGGAGGTAGTTCCTGGGGTCCATGGTGGCTCCCCCTTTGCGGAGTGGGATAACCATTGCTGTGTGCCATTCACATCTTAGATTTATTCTCATCAAGTTTCAAAATGTTCACAACATTTGTTCTTGTGAGGTCAGCAGATGTGTGTGAAGTCCCACAACTGCAGATCTATGCATGTAATCAATTTTAAGGAGGCCCATACCTCCTTCAGAACAGGGAATATATAATCTTGGTATGCACTGATTTTTATAAATCAATTGATGAGCATGAAGCATTCTTCTTGCTTTCTTATCTAATCTATCCACCACTTTTTGGGTCTAGTCAATAACTCCAAAACTCTAAGTTATGACAGGGAGAGAAAATTGATTTATAGCTTGAATTTTGTCCCTAGATATCAATGCTGCTTTCAAAATTAATTTAAGTCTTATAAGATATTCCTTACTAAGTTTTATTCACATTTGTTCATGTTTTATTGTTGATCCTTCATCAATTCCCAAATATTTATACACTCCCTCTTGCACAAGTTCTTTTATATCACATTATTTTCCCAAACTGATGATGTCCTTACATTCACTGCTGCAGTATTCATTACTTATGGGATTCCCTGCCATGAAGCCCATCATCCGGCCACTCTACCAATGTCTACCATTGCTTTATGGTATGCTGAATATCACCTACACACTCCTCATGTAGGATAGGGCATAAAGATGATGCTCAGGTGTACTATCCTTAGAAAAAACAACACGAATTCCCCACAAATCAGTTTAATGTAGAAATCAGACTTAGCGACTCGGCCACAATAGCTTTCCAAGAGTACATAGATAATAGTGTACGCACACTCCCTTTTATACCTGACACAATTAATTAACCAAAGTCAATTATCCACTTAATTAATCAATTGAAATCCAGATTTAAAATAACAGGACATAAAAAAACTAACCAAATAAATACATACAATAGATATAATACAAAAAATATGCATTAAAGTAAAAATCTCCAATTGACTTCTTTGTTAAGACCCATCAGTGACAACGTATTATATTTCAGTATGAAAATAGTTTCTTTATATAATAAAATATTCTTCAATAATTTATCATCCCCTTTTTTAACAAAAACTTGTTCCAAAATAGTTCCCTCCAATAAATTAACATTGCAGTTGTGTATCTCCACAAAATGCGATGCTACCGGACTTTCTAATGCTCCCCTTTTAATATCACGAATATGCTCCTGCAACCCTACTTTAAACTTTCTTTTTGTTTCACCAATATAAAAAAGGTTGCAGGGGCACCTGAGACAATAAATAACCCCAGAGGTATGACATGAAAAACAATTTATTGCTGTAAACCTTATACCATTTATTTTGGGAAAATATAGTTTGATATGAGAACATATATTGCAAGAACAATAAGGTATAGTACCATAGGTAAGCAATAAAGGACTAAATTGATTACAAGGGCAGACATAATAAGCTTTAACTAGTTTATCCCCTAAATTCTGTCCTCTTTTATATGAGACCTTAGGTATAATAGGAATAAGTTTACTCATAAATTCATCCTGTAACAAACATTTCCAATAATATTTAATATATTCCCAAATTTTATCACTCAATAAATTAAAAGTAGTCACAAAATAAATATCTTGTTGTTCTTTACTATTATTCTATTGTTGCTTAATAATTGTCCTACCAGACCATATATTTTTATTTTTCGCCCCCTTAACATAATATTCTTTGTCAATATTATAATCAGTACCAACTTTTAATAGTTTATCAATAGATTCTCTAATCAAATCAATACTGTAACCTCTTTGTAAAAACATATTAATGGAACCATTAATTTGTCTCTCTAAATCCAGTCCATCACTACATAATCTGGACAACCTGACTATTTCTCCATAAGGTAAAGATCTCAATGTATGAGGAGGATGGCAGCTCGTACCAAATAAATATTGGTTGCCATCCACAAACTTGCGATGTACCGTAGTAGAAATGCGGCCATCTATACCTCCTGTTAAACAAATATCTAAAAAATTTACTTTATTTCCAAATTGTAAACCATCAAATTTAATATTATACTTATTGTTATTAATATCAGAAACAAATTTAGATAAAAAATCAAAACCTCCCTTACATAAAAAAATTAAATCATCAATATAACGAAAATAAAGTAAAACATTATGTTGAAAAAATACATTAGTGTAAATATATTCCAACTCAAATTTGGCCATAAATAAATTAGCATACATGGGGGCAAAAGGTGCCCCCATGGCTGTACTTCTCAACTGATGATAAATCACTTCATTAAAACTAAAAAAAATTATTAACTAAACAAAAATTTGTTAAATCCATAATGTAATGAGAAGTGGGACTATCTCCCAAAAAATAATGTAATGCTTGCATTCCATCTTTATGACCAATATTTGTGTATAGACTGACCACATCTACACTAACCCAAAACATATTTTCTGTCCACAAAATCTGAGAGATCTTATCAATAAAATCAAAAGAATCTTTTATATAAGAATCAAGTTTTTCCACAAAAGGCAACAAATAATTATGTATAACAATACCAACATTCTGTAAAAAATAATTGGTAGCAGCTACAATAGGACGGCCTGGAGGACTCAGTAAATTCTTATGTAATTTGGGAAGACAATAGAACGTGGCCAGCTGACAATTATCCACACAATATTTCTTGTCCAAATCATTTTTTGCAAAATAACCAAGACACTAAGTCTGATTTCTACATTAAACTGATTTGTGGGGAATTTGTGTTGTTTTTTCTGGCTTTTAGTGTTTTTTAAGACTAATTTTGGTTGTTTTTGTACTATCCTCAGAACCTCTTTGCCACCAATCCAAATGCTGTTTTTAACCATTGGTCTGTTTGCCTCCATCTGTTTTTTGCTGGCATTTTTGCTGTTTTTTGGAATTCCGATGATTTCTCCTTTTTGCTGAAGTCCTCACTGTTGAAGATAAGTGCCCATTTCTGGTTTTCATTATTTTCTTCTTTTCTTTTGTGCTGTTTGCAAGGTTAATGTCATTGAGGAAGGGTCAATGCCAGTCTGTGGGACAGAGTCCTCATAAAGGCCACCATGATAAGTGCCTTTTTTGCCTAGGAGCTTCTCATGACTATACATCTTGTTCTATTTGTCAGGAATTTGTCCCAAAAAACATTTGAAGTAGGTTTTATTCATTTCATTGTATCTTGAGAACTAGTGTCTTAAGCTGATTGCTAAAGATACTATGGATAGAACTTCCTGCCCCAAGGGTGAACCATCAGGGAATAAGGTAAAAAAAGGTAAGACTGGAACCTTCCACTGTCCAGGCTCTGCTGGGGATTCTCCCGAGGTTCTTACAAACCCAGAGACTCACCTGCTTCTGTTGTTGAATTCCTCTACTGAGTCTGGGTTGGAGGCCGGCAAGGATCTGGTGAGCATCATGTCAGATGAGGCTTTGCAGGTGTCCATTTCAGATGTTCTGGATAAACCACAGTTGATTTTTTCCGAGGGGTCTGGGGGGATCTGAAGTTTCTTCTTAGGGAAGAAGTTCCTACTATGGTTGTGGAATGCCATCCTGAGTCAGGGCCCTCTCAGTTTCCTAGGATGGACATCCCCTTAACAAAGAAACAGAAAACTAGACATGTTTTTTCTGCTACTAGGGATCCACAATGTGAGTGGCAGGCCTTTACTCAGGGGTTATTTATTGCTTTACTGTCATTAAGGCCTCCTCAAGGGGTTTTGGTTCCTACTCCTCATTGGTCGACTTCTTCACCTAAAAGACCCAGGGAATTAAATTCTTCTGAGGAAGAGTTGAATTCTGATGAAGAATCCCTTAGTTATTCTACCAGATTCCTTCTCCTTTAGAATATGGGTCTGAGGAAGAGGAAGACTCTAATAGTCCAGATACTGCTTCTGAGGAAATTTCCTTTAGGGACACAATCTCTAGGATGATAGAATTTTTTAAGTGGGATTGTGCCCAGGTTTCTGATATCCATAAGCATTACTATGAGTTACTGCAGATGAAATCTCCTAAACCTGTAACTATTCCTCCTGTCTTGGCTGCTTTACTAGATATTTTTCTAATGCCTCTAAATCACCTGATTCTCTGCCCCCTGTTCCAAAGAAGTCTGATAAGTTTTATAAGGTGTCTGAGGACTGTTCCTTTTTGTTCAAATATCCTGTTTTGTTCAAATATCCTGCTGCTGACCCTCTGTTGTGCTTGATAAGCAGTGTCAGTTGCTTCCTCCATCCAAGTTACTGCCTTCTGACAAGGACAGCAGGACCGTGGACCTGTTTTACATGCAGGTGTTCACGGTTCAAGTACCAAGACAAGCAAGTTATTTTTATATGGGAAAGCAGTGTTAAAATGATTTTTTACACTTAAATTATGTAGTAACCGCTTTTGGTCAAACAGAAGTGTAGCTGGTGTAAAATGTAAGTGTGAGTGCATATAACATATGAAATTATCCATGTATACACAATTGTCCCATACAGTATAGTCACACCCCTTGCTAATGCAATGAAAGCACATAGAGGGATGCCATGTAAAGTAAATCATATACACCTACTAAATGAAGCCATCGTCCTGATATTTCTTTAAAATGAAAAGTAAGCAATGGTCAGCAATGCCCAGCTATGCTTATCAGGTTTAAGCATTGCTTAAACTTGATTGCTAAGCAGCAGGTAGCTCAGCTAAGGGATTTGCCCACTGTTAAGCAGTGCTCATCAATTACCCCTTTCAGCACTGTTCAACCCAGATTAGTGGGTTTGCATGTTGCTAAGCTGTGCTCAGCATTTATGAAATGGGCCAATGACTGCAAGGGGTGGGAATATGGCCTTATTTAAACTATGCAGGTGGGAATTCAGCCATAACCTGTTTAGTTTGATCTCTGCAGGAACATGTCTGGTGTTGGAGAGGGAGCACGCTTTCAGGTGCAGTGCTGGAGCATTCAGGAATCCAGGGTCATGGCTGGTCTCCTTGTCAAAAACCATGAAGAGGGACTGCTGCAGGGCCAGTACCAGGGCTCCCAGTATAAAATGGAGCCTTGGGACCATCTCGCATGTGATCTCAGCAGTGCTACTGGTATCCAGGTATGGCACCACTATGCTGACCTAAAGCAGAGGAAGGGGGTGGAGCAATTTTGGCACAGTAGATCCAAGATGCATGGGCACAGAATGCTCCAGTAGTGAGTAAGTATCACTATCAAGTAGGTTGTAGCAAATACTAGCTTCTGAATGTGATAGACAAGTATGCATAATGGTTGCTTCTCTCCTCTACAGCTGCAGCAGAGAGGGCTATGAACATTGAAGCCCATGGTGACAGACTGCTGAGGCTGTGCTGACAGGCTGGTGAGTACAAATCTATTTTGTAGTATATTTCTCAAAGAGCCAAGAAGGAGTACATTGCTTACTGCTAGTAGGTATACTGTTACTGTGTGAAGTGAATAAATAAAAACCTTTGACAGACTAATATTGATGTGCAATAAAACTACCTAAAAGAAACTGTTGTGTTTATTCTGGTATGTTGTTGTAGACATTTAGGATGTATACAGATACTTCACAGCAAATGTGGCTGTGACAGCATACATTAACTGACCATTTTCTGTGAACAAGAAAACCATATAACTGAAATGTAAAATATATACTGCACTAAGCTCTGAACCCTGAATAGCAATGTGTAAAGGTTAAAATTGTGTTCCAGCCAGCATTGTCATGAGTTAACCTTTGATTTCCAGATTGTAGTAATCCAAAGGATGAATGGACAGTACAATAACTATCTGTCATGCATGCATCACAGGATTACAAGTTCAGACCGTCTAACCAAGAGATTGTTAGGCAGAAGCCAGTGAGGCTAGAACCAGCAGTTCCCCAGTAGTGCAGTGTGATGAGACATAGCTTAGTTGTTAATTTTGTACACTCAGACATGGTTCGAATCCAGGGAGTGCTACTAAGATGTGGGGAGATCTACACACAAGGAATCAGGAAAAAATGTACAAACAGTCAGGTAGTGTTAACAGATATTTTCTCCCCAGGTTGTACATGTGGGGAAATGTTGGTAGTAGCTGTATTTAGGGTATACTAATAAACTGTGTACAGCTGTTTAACTTTCCCACCACATGCCTGCAAATGACAGCAGGATAGGTACATACAACATGACTCTTCTTAATACATGTCTCTCAAGTGTCGCACTGCCATGGCTAGTAGTCACTGTTACCAATAACCCTGGACACAGATAGGAAACCAGTTGAAATATACCTGTAGCACACTCACAGAACGCACTTCAGGGTACCCTTCTGTGACAGATATGTAACTCTGACATGTACAAGTCCCCTCTAGTCATGTACCCAGAGGTGTCACAGTTTGTCCCATACCATTCCAGGCTGACAGTTTAATAGGTATGTTTGTGCTAGAGAAGCTATGGGCCATAGGCAGATGTAAAGTGAGGACAGATCCATAGAGTATTGAGATTACTGTTGTGGAAAATAGAAGCATAAACAGTTGTTAATGGACTTTTTGTCTCTCCCCCTCCACCCCTCATCTGGATTCATACTAAAATTCATATACTATGGGTATGTTTTACTCCAAAACCTAATGTTTTGACTTGTGTTATATTATTGTTCATATATCTGATTGTTTGCATGTTAACATACCTTGTTCAAATATCATTGTTGGTGGCCTGTTGCTGTCAATGTTACTGGCATGCTTTTATGAAGCATACTGTTGTTCCATTTATGCATGTGTTTGTTTTGCTATCCAACTGTTCAAATCTGTTTTATGGGGTTAATTGGAACATCCATGCATGCTATTATAACTAATCTGGAAATGTGTTGTTCATGACTAACCAACATATTCTTTAAAAACTCAATACCATAGCACGTTTGGGAAGGCAGATCTTGGTGGATCCACCTGTCCCACCTCATCTGGCCATGGCACCGGGCCCCAGCAAATTTGGGACCCATCCCAGGCCTTCCACATTTTCTGGTCCCGCACCACCTTTGGGTGGAACCATCTCAGGGGATGGGGCCCGTCCCACCCTTGGAGCATGAGCAGAAAGGTGCCTGTCACTCACAGTCAGGTCAAGGGTTTGGTGCACAATGCCATCCAAACAGAGTTGGGTGGGCAGCTGTCCCAGATTGAGGGCTGCCTGGTGCACCTCAAAGGGCAGATTGCCTCTCCTGTCCAGCCCCCAGCACAACCACCTTTAGGGCCGTGATGAAGCAGTGGTGACTGCCCATGGGTGAGGACCTCAGTCCCACTGTATCCATTTGGGGGCTCATGGGCTTCAAATTCCCAACCACTCTCCCCATCAAATGTGTTTACCCCCATCATGTGTCATATACCACCGCTGTCTGCTGTCTTGTCTGTCTTCAAATGCAACCTATCCCACCCTACCTACCTCCCCAAACATACCTACACCCCTTCCCCAACATCCCACTCTCACCTTCAAAAAAGGGCATCTGTCCTGCAAAAAAACACTGTATCATACATAGCTCCACATTTTGCCCCTATGTACAGTGAAACTAATCAACCAGCCCACTAATTACTTTGAAAATGTCTGTTGCCAACATCCCTCCCTGTGAGGTGTGAGGCTGCAAATTCCAAATTCTATACATGTAATCCACAGCTGTTACTGATGAAGGAATGCAGAACTATGGTCCTTTCCTACATCTGTCCTGCACATCCCTAGCTGCTTTTCATAATGTTTTACCCTCAGCTTTCCCCCATTTCACTACTTTCCTATACCTTTTTTTTTCTTTTCTTTAAAGAAAATTAACAATGGTATAAGTGGGAGTAAACGGTGCTAAGTGAAACTAAGAGGGTTTATTTAACCATCTCTTAGCAATGCTTACCACTGTGAAAAACTGCACAAACCCACTTGCAACTGCTTAAAAGTGCCTTAATCACTATGTCTCCATCAGCTCTTGTCCTGCCCGGCAACAAAATAACCAGCCCTGTCAAGTCTCAAACCGGGGATGCCATGCAATACAATCAGAAAATACCACTACACCATCTGAGCTCTGGGAATCTGTACTGATTTTATGAACATATCATTCATTCTCATCATTTAACATTAATGAAAAAAAAAATAATTTCCTAGTCTGAAACCCAGGACCCTGAACACAACAATCACAGCAACATACCTCTACCTCTACACCATCTGAGCTGTAGGAATTTAGCATGTTTTTTCAAACATATCATGCACAGCAGTGATTCAGCATAAGGGGAGATTATATATCCGTAGTACTGTTATAGACATCTATATGTATATATATATATATATATATATATATATATATATATATATATATATATATATATATATATATATATATATATATATATATATATATATATATTTTTTTTTTTTTTGTCATTCAGAGATATATAGACAGCCATCCTATTACTGCAACATATTTGCAAAAAGCCTGACAAATGGTGGGAGGATAAAGGGCAAACAATAGTGACATATTTGAAATATGTCTATCATATGAGTAGAAGTCTGCTAGAGTGCCATGGTGTGTTTTTACATACAATGCCAGACAGATTCTAGGTCTGAAACAAAAATGAATGTCAAACTTTACTGATGTCAATGCTCACATCATCCCAGTGATTCCTCAGAAAACCACAACTGTTGTGGCCAACAGACAAAACATATGAGTCACACATCGAAACAGTGTCTTGACATCTGGACAGTGGAGAGGTATGACCGCAGTCAAGTAACAGAATGGAAAAACCCGTGACAGCCACCATGTCAACCAGCACTATTTGAACCACAGTAAGACTAACATGACACTAACCCAAATCAGCTCTGGCCATTTACCCATGTATATGCAAATATATCATGCACTACAGGGATGGAACCATAGAGAAAAGCAGATAGTGGTACATAAATATCCACCTACAACCATTTGCACCACAGTCACAGCAACATACCAGTACCCCAAATGAACTCTAGAGATGAACGACTGTTTGAATGAACATATGCTGATTCCCAGTCACGCAATACACTGACAGATACAGGCCCAGCTCACAGTGTACTGGGAGTCCTGAGGTGTTACAGGACCTTTTTCAGTCTGCCCCAACAAACATACACACCTGATAGACCAGCAGCACCCATAGCAGCATGCACAGTCAGATAGAAAAAGGATATGTGAGACTCACGTCTGCTAATCTCCCTACCCAGCCAAACAAATATCTACACACAACAGTGCTACACAGTCTTGGCAGTTGCTTCACAATGGCCACACAGACATAACTCTCATATGTACAGATGTGCACAGAACATCCAGGGTGTAAGACCATGTTCATGGCCTCTGCCACGTACCACTTCCAGGACTCTGCTAGGTCAATGGGATGAGACCTTGAGTGCAGTCAATAAATAATGATATCACATACCCCTGACCCTCTTACTGTGATACATCTGGACAAAGCATGACATATTTGGGGGACAGAGGGCTGGAAAGAGGGACATATCTCACATAATGGTGTTACAAACTGAAACAGTTGACAGTGTCACAGGGTTTGTTGTAACATAACATCCCCGAAGGATATGAGGTCTGAAACATCAATGGATGTCAACAGTTACTCTGACCACAATCCTCACAGAAGCTCACTGCTTCCACAAAAACAGATGTTGTCTGTTCGGTGAACCCCTGGGCAGTGTGAGGACATCAGGACAGTTTAAAGGTATGTCAGAGACATATCACTGTCAGACGTCAAGTCACACAGAAAATGCACGTCCAGATGAACCCTGTTATATTAGCAACCCTCTATGTGTATAACAGCACTGCTGACTTACAGTCTGTACCCAGGTCTGGAGCTTTGTTCCCCATGTTGTTGGGCTGTCTCCACATGTCCTCTCCTGAGAGGTATTCCCACCTACTCTCAGTGAAGCTGTAGCCCCCCACACCTCCATAATGTCCTCCACACAGGGAAGGAAAAGAGGCAAGGCATACATGAAGGCTGTAATTATAGCACTGTGTTGCTATGGCATTGGCAAATGGAAAGACAACACAGCTGCTCTGGATCAAAGTAGCAAGTGGGAGACACCAATTGGTTCACAGGACATCACCTGCTCATGAGCAGTACCTACAACAGGCAAGCTGCTGCTTATGCAACACAGGTCTCAAACCATCTACACAAAGACAGAATGTTACTACACAAACCTAACCATTTGCATTGTTGTGAAGGAACTCCTGAGCACTATAACAGGTATGTCACTCATGTAAGTGTGTAATGGAATGCAGAAGGGGGGATTGCAATGATGTCAAATGGGACATTAAACACTAGGTTGCAATAAGACCTGCTGGAATCACATGCTGCGGTCCAGCACTTATGACCATTACTGCTTGCCCTGCCTGCACTGACATGGAGCACATCTCTGGCTCCAGAGTCACCCCAGCAAAGATCAGGTCATGTATGACTACTACTCTGTTATCCAATACTGCATGTGTCAATGGTAGGCCAGATACCTCGTATGTTGTAATTACTCATATATCACCTGTGAATGCTACTCTGATACATATGCTTGCCTTACAAATGTAACAGATGTACATAGGATATGTCCATACTACAAGACAGGTGCAGATGTGTGTGTTGAACTATATGTGATATACTGAGCCCATACCTGACAATTGTCCAGAATATAGGAGACTGACTACATGTCTGCCTCATATTTGTAGTCAATGCCTCAGACAGTTGAGTATTGTCTGGCACATCACTGGAAACCCATTAAAGACTCAAGTGATAACAAATTAGCATGCATTTCATTGTCAGATGTCGTATTCTGCAGAGTATACCTGTGAATGTGACACCGTCTTTGCTGGCAATTAAGTGTTTCAGCTACATTCATAAAGTGACATTGTTTACTGGCTGTTGCCCACCAGTGATGTGTGCCTTTGTGCAGATGTCTTGCTCTAACAGGAGCTAGGTGTCTTACCATGACACCCATGTCAATGAAAGCGTACCTTGTCCTTTAGGATGCTGATATTTGTGCAGTCACTGACACCTGCTTTCTAGCTGTGGAGAGCACACCAACCTTGCCAGGTCACTCATCCCATCATACATGTAGACCCCAGATGAAGGCCTGCAAAGCCACAGGAGGTGGAGTGTTGAACATTAGCATACACATACACACCTCCAGGCTGGACAAATAGTATGCTGCATGGGTGACATCCTGAGTGCGGTTAACAGTTGACCAAACACCTACTCAATTCATAGCTAGCTTCAGGCCTCCAAACATGACTATAGACACCCACCACACCTATTGGGACTTGCTGGAATCACTCAGGATTCAATTGTCTACCCTGTTCCTGGGTGACTTCAAATACCCAACCATAGTGTGCCTGACCTATGCCACCGGAACATGAATGCACATAGATTCCTTGGCTTTATCAATGGCAATTGAGTGTATCAGCCAGTCAACACTCCTAAAGCAGGTGGGAATCTAATGTACCTGGTCCCAACCAACATGAGTAGCCACTGTAACACTCACACAGTGCCATCCTCCTCGGTAATATCTGACCATATAGCCATCACTGTTCAGGTCACCATCTCCCCTACCCCCCTTTACAGTGTCAAACAGAATGAAATGTACACAAATGACTATAAATCTCATCAGAATAGGTAGAAGCAGCTGTACAGCCAACATCCCATTTGTTGGAACTAGCAGCAGTGTCCAGGCCAAAACCACAATACTATGTGGGCACCCACATAGCTGTATGGACTCAGTAGTACCTAACAGGATGACATCATCCCCCTCAAGGTAGGATAAATGCCTGCGGTGGATGGCAGCAATACACAAATACCATAATAGGTGGAAATAATTTCTGGACAGGCTAAGAAGGAACAGCTGCCTCATCGGAAGCAATGTCACCTTGGTCTGTACAAGCAAATAATGGCACAGGTGATGTACCCTAAGGCTGTCGTTGAGTGCAAATTGGACACATCTACCAAGGCAACTCACTAGGCCTTCCACACATGTGTCTGCAATTCCAGAGGCAACACACAAATCTACTCTGTAGTGGTGGTCATTAACACCACATGCACATATGGCATAGATATCGGCAACCAGCTGCAGACAGGTGAAGTGTAAAAACCACCCCTCATCCCCCTAGTGGTACTCATGTGCATGTACAGCACCTGCCCTCTCATCTCATCATCAGGAAGCAGGTGCATAATGCCCTCTCAAAGGCAACACACAGAGGTTTCCATAGTCATGATACAATCCCTGGCTGCATCCCACAGGCATGGGCTGTCAGATCAATTCTGCACTGTAGTCAACCACCTGCACAGAGGACAGCCACTGTCATCCCTATACACAAAGTTGGAGCATTCCACCAACCCAGCCAATATGATGTACATCAGTCTAGGTAGCCTGCTCTGCAAGGACATGGGAGGCGATATCGAGGACGTTATGAACAGAGACATCTGCAACATCAAAATGGCTGGGCACACACACCATGGTATTGTCAAAGGAAGATCAGGCTTGTGAAACCTGATTGACCTCTCTGCAGTGGTCAACAAACACAGGGATGAGGGGAATAAGGTGAACAATGCCTACCTTTACCTAGTCCAATCCTCTCACACTAATCCCCAGGTGGACAGGATACACAAGCCTACACAGCTAAGCACCAAACTCTAGGTTACTAGATGGGTAGCTAACTGACCCAATGATAGTAGCCACTCAGTCAGAGTAGTAGAACTTGCCCCTAATAGTGCATTCATCCACAAGGGTGTACCCCAAGGATTGGTCTGGGGGCCTCTATTGTATGAGATATATGTATGTGAAGTACAGGACAATAGCCCCGTCAGGGTTGTGAAGGTGCAGTCATGACTGACCAAAGGTAGGGATGTCCGTCCCACCATATCCATATGGGGAGTTGTGGGCCTCTGATTCCCAAACATCCTCCCCGTCCAAGGTTTGTACCCCCACATGTGTCATACCCCATGCCTGTCTGCTGTCCTGTGTGTCTTGTCTTTCTCTCTACCCAACCTACCTCCTCAGACGTGCCAATAATCCTTTCCCAACATCACACTCTCACCTTAAAGAAGACAAAAAGGGCAACTGTCCCCCAAAATATTATTGCCCCATACATAGCTGTCCATTTTCCACAGGTATCCACTGGACACATGTAATCCAGGCCAAATGGCTTGACAACACATGTCTGTTGTCCTCACCCCTCTCTCAGTGATTTGAGTGTTGAAATTCACCTCCAAATTGTGTGTTTGAGTGTCGAAATTCACCTCCAGCTGTTGCTGTCTAAGAAATGGACAGTTATGGACCTTCCCAATACCCATCCTGCACATCCCTAGCTATCTGTCATATTGTTTTTCCCTCTGTGTTCCCCTTTCTCACCACTTTTCTATAACCTCTTTTTCTTTTCTTTTAAAGGAATTAGCATGGGTGTAAGTGGCAAAAAGCCAGTTAAAACTGCTTTAACCATACTGACTCCATCAGCCACTGTTTGGCCTAGCAACTAAATAAAAAGTCCTGCTAAGTCTCAAACCCAGGGCCATGTCCACTACAATCAGAGCAATGTACCACTACACCACTAGAGCTGTAAGAATTTTTAAAGCTTTTTCAAACATATCATGCAGTAGAGTCATTCAACAGTAGGGAAAAAGCTCTGTGGAACCACTCAGGTTTTTTATATGTACATATACAGATATATATGTATGGAAATACATGTATATGAAAACAAAAATACACACACACACACATATATATATATATATATATATATATATATATATATATATATATATGTGTGTGTGTGTGTGTGTGTGTGTGTGTTTGTGTGCTCATAAAATGTAGTGCACTCATATCTCAGTACCATACCTCTCAACCTTTTAGTGCAAGAAATCTGGGCCACAGCTGTAAGAATGGGGAGACAATGGGCCACAACTAGGGACATATTTCAAATATTGCCCTTAGAAATGTAGAAAGTTGCTGGAGCAACAGTGTTTGTTTCAGCATACATGTTCTGAAGGATATGAGGTCTGGAACTGAAATTATGTCATCATTTACTGACAGACATCCTCAGATCATCTCAGTGATTTACCAGAGAAACTAGAAAATATCATGGAACAGAGATAAAATATGAGCAAAAAACCTGGATGTTCTGCAACAATCCGGCCAGTTGAGAGATATGCTCAGAACCCCTTAGTGCAACAAATCTGGACCAAGCCTGACAAAGTGGGGGGAGAAAGCCATGACATTAGGGACATATCTGAAATACCTGACTAGATAAGCTGAGACAGTTGCTACAGTAACACTGTCTGTTCTAACATATATTGACAAAAATAGCATAACTCCAAGACTCAATTGCTTCTCAGTAGGTAGTGCCTGAAATCCTAACACAATCCTACTGATTTTTCAGACATACACAATAGTTATGGGGACCAGAACAAAGATATGAACCAGACAATTGGACATAACATGACAGTAGGGAAAGTGCACTGAGCTACTTAGCATGTCACCAAGCACCATCCAAACTACAGTCAGACTGACACAACACTACCCAAGTCAGCTATGGAGAATTACACATGCTTTTGCAAATATAGCAGCCACTACAGGGATGCAACAATAGTGAAGAACAGTCACCGGTGTGAGCCTGCATACCCACAACCAATTTCAACACTGTCACAGTGACATACTGGTAAGCCAAATGAACAATAGAGTATAATGACTGTGTGAACATAAATATTATGCTTGATACTCACACAGTAACCCTACATATACTGCCCCAAGTCACACAGTGTAGTCTGATTCCTGCAGTGGTACGGAACATGTCTCAGTCTTCCACTACAAACATATACAGCTGATAGACCACCAGAAACTGGAGCAGCATGCACAATCAGATAGTAAAGGAGCCATGACACTTACATCCACCCCCCTCCCTACACAACCCAACTAACATTTACACACTACACTGCTACACAATCCTGACAGTCTAATAACAATTGCTACACATACACAGACCCCCAACTGTACAGATTCCCACAAAATGTCCAGACTCTGTCCTCATATATATAGCCCCTTCCTCATAACATGTCTGGCATTATGCTCTACATCACTGGGATGATATCAGGAAGGAAGGCACTAACTAATGATATACCATACCTATCAACCTCTTACTGCATGACATCAGGAAAAATCCTGACATAATTGGTGGACAGAGGCCCAAACACAGGGGCATAAATATTGTGGCTACTAACTGAGAAAGTTGCTGGTGTTATAGTTTTTTTTGTAACCTATCTTAACTGAGGGATATGAAGTGAGAAACACAAAAATAAGTTAGCATGTACTGATTGCAATACCCAGGGTATGCTACTGATTTGCCAAGAACAACAGCTGTTGGAGGAACAGACCAAACATAATATTCCAACCTCTGGCCATTCTGTGGAGAGCCCTACAATTGAGAGTTATGTCAACCACATAACACTGTCAGACTGAGACTCATGCAGAATATCCATGTCCACACAAACACTGTTAAACTAGCATGAATCCAGATGTATAACAGCAATACGTACATTCTGTCCCTAAGTATGGAACTTTCTCCCCAATGTTGTTGGGCTGTCATCACAGCTGAAGTTGTAAGAGGTATTTTCAACTACTCTCTGTGATGCTGTTGTTCACACACCTCCATGATGTCTTCCTCACAGGCAAGGAAAAGGGGCAATGCCCACAGGAAGTACTCAAATATAGGAGTGTGTTGCCATGTCATTGGCTATAAGAATAATAACACAGCTGTTCTGCATGCAATTAGCAGGTAGGGGATACCAATTGGTGCACAGGCCATCAGCTGCTTATGGGCATGACCTACAAAAGGCAAGCTGCTGCCTATGCAAAACTGATGTATTGATTCATAGGCTTGTACTAGGCTAATGGCCATGGAGCCTTTACAAGCCTAGCCCATAGAATTACCCTGGAATCATGCCATCCAACCTTAGTTCCCAGTGCCTCTGTCGAGCAGAGCCACTTGAGTGATCCCCAGGGTGAATTTTCTATTTCCCATCCACTCTTCAAAATTTCTCTTGAAGAGGGCCAGTGAGGTGCTCTGCTTGACATTTATGAGAAGTCTGTTCCATAGCATGAGCAGTCTCTGGGTTATGAACCTGTCCCTTCAGCATGTTCTGTTGATTGTGGTAATGAGGTTGAGGTATCTGGAGCATGTGGTGTGGAGGGATTGGGATTTCTTTAGATGCAGATTTCTAACAGAGCTGGGTCAGATATGGCTTTGTAAGTCAAGCAGATATCACCTCTAAGTAGGCGATATGAGGCAGAGAATAGTTGGAGTGTTTTGAGTCTGTCCATATAAGACAAGTGTTTAAGGCCTAGGATCCTCTTTGTGAGGTACTTTTGTGGCCTCTCCAGTTGTTGCACGTGTCTAGTGAGGTACATGCCAAATGGGGCATTGTACTTGATGATTGGCCTAATGAGGGAAGAGTAGAGGGAGACAATGACCTCTTTCTTCCTGGATGCAAAACCCTTAGTAATGAGATGTGCCACATAGAAGGACTTTATGACCACAGTGGCAATGTGGTGGTCAAAAGGGAGGTTGCTGTCAACCTGTGTTCCCAGATCACTTATAATGCCTTCTGTGTTCAGTCGATTACCATCAATGTGGTAATTCAAGGGAACTGGGTTTTTCCCAAAGGGGATGAAGACACATTTTTTGGCATTGAGCTTAAGGCCATGGTTCTGACACCAGTCGGTCTCATTGAGGCCTTTCTGTAGGATGTCAACATCACTTGGGGAGTTAATAATAGCTCCCAACTTGCAATCATCTGCAAACATTTTTCAGCCAGAGTCACTTCTTGTTAGCCTGGACTTCAGAGAAGTAGATACCAAACAGGAGAGGACCCAGGACCGAACCCTGTGGGACTCTACTCATTACTGGTCACCAGTCTGACTTGGAGTCAGCTATTTTCACACTCTGGGTTCTATCTGTGTGCCAGTTTGTGATCCACCTAGTGATATAGGGGCTGATGCTTAGCTTAGTAAGTTTTTCTATGATTCCTGAGTGGGGAATGGTATTAAAGCCCTTGGCCAGATCAAGGTAGGCTGTATGAACCACCTTATCTTCATCCATAGCTCTGGTAACTGACTAAAAGAAGTCGACCAAGTTGAGCAGGCATGATCTACCCTTCACAAAACCAAACTGTGTGGGATCCAGAGTTTAGAGATTCCCTATATCCTTGTTTGTTAGGTCCATGATGATGCATTCCATAGCTTTGCATATCAGACTCGTTAGGCTAATGGGGGTGATAGTTCCCGGGGTCTGTAGTTGCTCCTCCATTGTGGAGAGGGATGACTAGCAGTGCACCATTCAGTAGGGAAAAAGCCTGAGGTGAGGCTGTGATTGAACAGGGCACACAGGTGAGGTGCCATTTCACTCTGTAGTTCATGTCAAACACAGCCAGGGATACTGTCAGGTCCCATAGAAGCTGTATTCTTGGCCTTGGACAGTGCTGTTTTAACCTGTGCAGCAGTAATACTGGGTACCTGGCAATCTATTGGTATTGTGATTGGTCCTTTGCGGGGAAGAGAGATGGGTAAAGTTAGCACTGAATCTGTCTGCCAGTATATTTGTAATATCTATTGGCTCAGTATAGGAGGCACAATTGTGCAGTAGCTCACAGCAAATCTGGGGATTGCCTCGGAGATTCTTTACATAACTATAGTAGGCCTTGTGGTTGTCTCTATATCTGCTGCAATTCTGTTTTCAATGCTAGCTTTAGAGGATTTGATGAGGGATCTCAACCTTTTCTTGAGGCTAAGGGAGTTTTTCCAGTCTTGGGACTTCACCTTATTACACATCAGTTTCCTCCTTCTGTTGTAGAGTTTGTTTATGGCAGGGGACCACCAGATCGGCTCCTTTTTTTTGAGGAGAGCATCTTAGTTCTATTGGGTATGGCGAGATACATGCATTTGTGTACGTGTTTGTACAGTCCATTTGTGTATGATTTGGTGGTCATGCAACTATTCTCCATTTGCATGAGTGCAGTGAAGTTAGCCACCTCTGTTTTTAGAAGCCCAAGGTTAGCTTTGGAGAAGTTTTTCATGGTGGTTACCTTTGTTGGGGGGGGGGGGGGATGTGGATTTCCAAGGTGATTAGCTTGTGATTGGATCTAATCAGGGAGGAGTTGACTATTGGTGTAGAGCAATGGTTGCCCGTGTTAGTAATGACCAGGTCAAGGATGTTGCTACCTCTAGTGGGGGTAAGAACAAGCTGGTCCAGGGCATTAGAATTAATGAATTCCAGAAAGCGTTGGGCAAGTGTATTGGTACATGAATAGTTTTCCCAGTTAATGGAGGGGTAGTTGAAGTTGCCCAGTATGAGAGTGTTAGGTTGGACCTAATATTCTCCAGGGTGCTTAGGAATATGAAGTGTGAATCTTGGGATGTGGTTGGGGACCTATAACAGGCTATGACCTGAATCACTGTCTTACCCAATGTTAGCTGCACCTAAAGTATCTCAGATGTGTTAAGTTGGGCTACCAGTCTGGAGGTGTGTGCATCCTTTATGAATATGGAAACACCACTGCCTTTGGAGCTTTGGTCCAAGTTTTGGGACTGAAAGGTGTGGAATAAGTTGTAGCCTGGTAGTGCAGTGGTGCTTTCTGCTGCCTTGAACCAGGTCTCTGTTACAGCACAAATGTCGATGTTCTCCATTTTATGGAGTACTTCGAGCGAGTGCATTTTGAGATTTAAACTTCTAGCACTGAGCAGCATGACCTTCAAAATGCATTTGTTTGTAGCTGTTATGGTGGTAATTTGGTCTTTGGAACACCGCCTAAAAAGGCACTATAGGGGTGGCAAGAGCCTTGACCAGTATCCAGAAGCCCAGGGGTGACAGATGCAGGCCATCTCTGGCAAAGCATCGAGGTCTGTCAATCATGTCATCCCAGGCAGACAGATACTGGATCCCCTTAGAATGACACCAGAAACTTAGCCAGTTGTTGAAATCAATCATTTTCAGCTTGTACTGTGGTATAATTCTGGGTGATGGTAGGATGCTGCTCAGGGTTAGGGTTATACCCACCTGGGCTACATAATCCAATAGTTCCTCCATGTCTCTTTTCATGCGGTCCAGGGAGGTACGTCTCAGGTCATTCACACACACATATACAATGACAGAGTCCCTGTTGTTGAGGGACCTGAGTGCATGTGTTATGTGCCGGATCCTAGCATCTGACAGGCAGCTTTACTTTTTTCCATATTCAACCTTGTGAGTGGGACATCAGTGTACCTCACTGTCGAGTCACCTATGACTAGTGTGTTGGTCAAGCTGTTTTTCCTCAGGGGCTTTGGTTGAGTGGCACTCTGTTTAGGAGAGTTGTGTCTCGTGATTAGTGTTGTGTTGTGGTGATTGAGTGCATTTCTGCCTTGGAGGTCTCTGCTGTTTGGTTAGATTTTTATTGAGAGCCTCCACAAAGGTGAGTGTGTGGTTTGTGTTTTTATGTGAAAGCAATGCTGGTGTGTGTTCTGGAGGGCGATGTGTTCCATGTGGTGTGGTGCAAGTATACCTTACATCTGAGAGAGAGAGAGAGAGAGAGAGAGAGAGAGAGATAGACAGAAACACAACTATGAATAACATAAAAACACTCAGAAACTATACCTGGAAAAAAAGAATGCCAAACAAGTAAGCATGTAATGGAATGCAGTAGGAGGTATGTAATAATGGGAAATAGGAGGTTTAACAAATAAGTCTCAGCAAGACTTGCTGTATTGATATATTGCTGATCAGTAACTATTGGCCATAGCATCTGGGTCTGTCTGCAGTGACATAGATCACAGCTCATGGCCCTGAGTCACTCCAGGAATGGATGGCTCACATATGACTACTACTGGATTGTCTGTTGTACAGTACTGACTGTGACACTCCTAGGTCAGCTACTGGGATGTTGTAGATATCCATATGTTACTTCTGAATACAGCTATGATAAACATGTTTGTCTCACAAATCTGAGAGATCTATAGCAGGTATGTACATAGTAAACTACTGTTGGAGACATGTGTTGAACTGTATTGATATACTTACATACCATTCAACTGTCCAGTATTATGCATACTGACCAAATGTGTGCCTCACATTTGTAGTCATTTACTCATAAGAGTTGGGTTATGTCCCGCAAATCATTGGCAAATCTGTGAAGACTGACATTAGAACATAATAGCATATGTATGAGTGTCAGACATCCTCCAGGGCATTTCTGTGTACGCAAAGCCTACTGTGCTATCAACTGACTTGTGTGCTACAGCAATATTATCAAAGTGTCAATAACTTTGGCCTGTTGTCCACCATTTATGACTGCCATCCTCCAGATGTCTTGTTCTAACAGGTTGATAGGTATGACTGAGCAAGAATGTAAATACAGTGTGCCATACTGACAGAACAGAAATGTATATCAGGTATTACCTGTGCACATGTATGTATGTGTAGGTATAGCTAGAAGCCTCATAACAACAGACATGAGATGCAAAACGTCAGGTAAATAAGCTGTACATGTTGTACATGTGTGTAATCTTAGTTTCAGTGCATACAACAGACATTGATTTCCATAACTACTGGTTGTTGCAACGCCCTGACACAAACATGGGTACTAGAATAAGCATGATTATCCAGCTGAAATTTCAGAGGTGTCCGACTGTGTTATGAGCATGTGTCCATGCCTACTACAAACAGCTACGTAATCACCTACATAGCTGTATGGACTCAGCAATACCTGACTTGCAAAACCTGCCTCCACCACAGTGGAGAAATCCCAATTGGTGGACAGCAGCAATACACAAACCACATAATAGGTCACTATATTGGGTGTACAAGGACAATTAGGAGCAGGCACCAACTCGGAAGTAGGTCAACCTTTGTCTGAACAAGCATATAAGGTCAGATGTGTGTCACTGTAAGGCTAACTATGACTACAAATTGGACACATCCACCAAGGCCAGTCACAAGGCTGTCTTCACATATGTCTTCCATCTCAGAGGCAACAACCCAACCCACCCTGTACTGGTGGTCAATCATACCACATACGCACACAGCATAGCTATAGCCATCCCGCTGCAGACAGGTTAAGGGAAAACAACCCCCTGTCCCACCATCAGTGTAGGTGGATATGCACAGCACCCACACCCTTCCCCTCATCATCAGGAAGCAGGTACATAATGCCTACTCAAAGGCAACAAAATAAGTTTTTGTGGGACCTGATAACATCCCTGTCCACATCTTACATGAAATCAGACATATGCTCCCAGCTCCATTACACACTGTACTCAACCAACGCCTGTGCACCATTGCCATCCCATCTACAAGTAAGATGGCCACTGTCATCCCTCTACACAAAGGTGAAAAATGAATGTTGGATTATGCAATTTATTGGCTCTCATTGGGGGGAACATGACACATCAGGACAAGGAGTGCAATGCAATGTCATACTGTGCTAATAGATGACAGGGGTATGATGTAGTTGTACGTGGTGGCTAATGATAAAAAAATGTTGATGTTTAGGTTCTGTAGAAAAAGTTGACCAACATATGAGGTCTTGTAATGTGTTTCCCTATTTGTTTTCCAGGTGACATGCCACATGTCCATCAGCCACAGTACTCTGCAGCTAAAAATGAGGCTATAATTAACCTAATCATCCAGCACTATGGGGTGATGTTTAGCCATAGGCCACAGGATCTGTGGGAGTGGACTACCCTGTGGGATGAGCTGGTCCATGGGGTGAACAACACTGGCCACCATGGCCACACATAAGATCAGGTCAGGCATTGTGCGACTGACTGATACATTGTGCATGGCAAAGGGCTGCTGCCATGGCCAAGGACAGTAATACTACAGATGGGGTCCTGCCACACAATCCCCACTTATGGCAACAGAGGAGTTCCTTGCCAACTTTGGGGTAGACCCCATACACCAGCCAACACAAGAAGCACAAGTCGTGGAGGTGGGTAGCACCCAGGCAACAGGCAAGGAGCATCCAGGTAAGGCCACAGTACACATCAATTGAATCATATAGCAGTCATACTGGCTTCTTTAGAGTATCTAGATGCATATGTGAGGTCAAACTGCATTTGTGGGATGGGTTTAGTAATGCACAACAGTGCATATCTATGGTGAAGGACAGCAAACTGTGTATTTTCAGAGCTTGTACTGAACATGTGCAGAAAAGTAGCATTCATTTTGTACCAATGCCAAATGTGAGTCTGATGACATAACCTCTCCCCCACAACTACATAGGTATCTTTCACCTGGATGTGTGACAGCAGCCTGAAGCTGGTGAGTATAGGATTTTCCTGTTGTGGCTCACCAGTACCCCAGGCATGTTAAGGTCATGAATTTTACCATACACACAATTGTTACTCTCAATCATATTGTGATATCTGCATGTTCACTTGTGGTGGGGGTTTACTGCATTGCATCACAGTGGTCATCACAGGGGCCTATTTGCAGGAAATGTAGCATATCTGTAGCATACCTCACAACCTGTCATTGCAAGAAATCTGGACAAAGACTGACAAAATGGGGGGACAATGGCACAAAACTAGGGACATATTCTATAAATTAGTATTATACAGTGCACATAACTGGTGTACACACACCTGTTAAAATGCAAGGTATTTGTGATACACAAAAATGAGATCACAATAAAACATTTCCAAACTCTTCCAACCTTTCATGTGACCTATAACCTGTACAATTCAATTGTAAAACAAACAAATCTATTAGAGGAACAATTATGAAAAATGAAAAATGTACAAGAAGCTAGATGCATAAGTGTGCACAGGCTGAAGATAATACTGTGTTGAAGCAGCTTTCATTATAATTACAGCATTATGTCTTCTTGGGTACACACCTGGATTCAATTACAGAGACTTCTTGATTAGCAGCAAATAACAGTCAACTGTCCTACCAGGATTTACCTAACATTTACTCAGTTGCCTGCCACAGCAACAGCCATGGTTTGCATAGAGCTTAAGAAGCTGCAAAGGGATCTCATTTTTGAAAGGTATCAGCCTGGAAAAATGCACAAAAACATATCCACAGCATTGCATATGCCATGGAACATAGTGCAGATAGTCATCAAAAGGTGGTAGAAATATGGGGCCTCGGTGACATTCGAGGAGACCTACAGCAACACTAAAGGAGTTGCAGGAATCTCCAGCAAGTACTGGTTGATAACTACATGTGACAACAATCTCCCGTATTCTCCACATGTCTGGCCTATGGGGTAGATTTTGAAGATGGAAGCCTTTTCTCACAAAGAACAACATCCAGGTCTGGTGCAATTATCAAGTACAATACATCAGATCTTCCAAAAGCATGTGGGAAAATGTGTTATGGTGTAATGAGACCAAGTGTTGCACTTTTTGGCCACAATTCCAAAAAGGTTTGTTTGGTAAAATAAAACTGTGCATCACCAAAAGAACATCATCCCCTTGGTGAGGCATGGTGATAGCAGTGTCCTGCTTTGGGGTTGCTGTTCATAAGCTAAAAGTGGGCCTTTAGCCAAGGTGGAGGGGATTATGAACAGTTCTAAATACCAGTCACTTTTGACTCAAAATCTTCATGTGTCTGCTAGAAAGCTGTAGATGAAAAAAAATTGCATCTTTCCACATGCTAATCACCCAAACCAAACATCCACATCACAACAAATGGCTTCAATAGAAGACAAACAACATTTTGGAATGGTCCAGCCACAGTCCACACCTACATCCAATAGAAAGACTCTGGGGTGCCCTGAAGAGGGCTGTGCACAAGAGATGCCCTCACAATCTGACAGAGTTGGAGGGCTTCTACAAGGGGGAGTGTGCAAATATTGCTAAGTAGAGATGTGCCATGCTGATAGACACCTGGCCAAGATGACTGACTGCTGTTATTACATCAAAAGGTGCTTTAACAATGTATCAGTTTAAGGGTGTGTGCACTCATGCAACCAGCCTATTGCACATATTTCACCTTCTATATGTTTCCCCTCACTGATGTGTTTGTTCTTCAACTGGATTGTATATGTTATAAATCACATTAAAGGTAGGACATGTCATTGTATGATTTCTGTGGTCTCATGCTATATATCAGAAAAACCTGGCATGTTAACAGGGGTGTGTATGCTTATTATACCCACTGTAAGCTTAGCACATTGTTAGTATAACCAGTTTTGTTTTAACATACATGTACTGCAGGTGTTGAAGTTCAAAACTCAAACCATGTCATTAATTAGTGACACCAATCCTCCAATCATCTTAGTAATGTGTCACACAAGCACAGGATTTATGAGGAACAGACCAAATATATGAGCCACACATCTAGATATTCAGAGAAACTCTGTACAGTTGAGAGGTATGTTCTGTAGGAGTTGGCACTGTGCTATACAGGTGAACAGCACTAATGTGTACATGGCTGCAGTGTGTGCTTGGTGAAGGCCCATCACCTACTAACAATACATATCCCAGAGGTGTATATTAGTAGTAACATTAAGTGGAAAGGGATGCACAGCATGATGTTGAGGGCCTGTCCAGAGTGTGCATGTGGTTGTCTGACTGTGTCCTGAATGTCAGTCACTAGTTTTCTATTGTGAGGTCTGTGTAATGCCTTTGTGCCACCTCACCTGTATGTGTGTGTGTGTGTGTGTGTGTGTGTGTGTGTGTGTGTGTGTGTGTGTGTGTGTGTGTGTGTGTGTGTGTGTGTGTGTGTGTGTGTGTGTGTGCATATGTGCGTGTGTGCGTGTGTGTGTGTGTATGCGTGCATGTGTGTGTGTACCAGCAAACCTTATAGTGCGAGTATTAATTTACATATGTTGTCTTCCCCTCATACATGGACATGGTGGGCATGGTCTCTCCCAGTCAGAATTTGATGTCAGTGTCTCTGCAGACTCTGACAATGATAGTGGTCATAGTGTGGCATAGGTGGGGTTATCAGAGGCTGAATATGTGCCATCAGTTGTCATCAAAACGTCATCCACAATATCCCTGCACACAGTCACAATGTCCACATATACCCCATTCCCAGCAGCCACAGATAATAGACAGTTGGCAGGTGGTGGCATGGGTCAGGCTAGTGTGAGCATAGCCACTAGCCATAGCCAGAGTGCAGGTGAGGTCCCACACAGGTGGATGGACAGTGGTGCTCAAAGGAGGACTGCTGCCCATCAAGCCGCAGTCACAAGTGCCACAGCAGGTGTCATCAGATGCATGTTTCGGGCTGTCATGGATGCACAGGCATGTAGTGAATGCAACACCAGACAAGTACTCAGGGTCTTGGATACAAATCTTCCTGCCTTACGTGGTGACTTACATGACTTTGTTGAGGCCACACATCAAAATACTGAGGTCATGAATAGACAGTGAGGTGAGACCTTGGCAATCCTCGACTGTGGCATGTCTGTGCTAGAGTGTGTGGTGGGAGATGGGCATCGGTCATGTGGACGTAGGTCAGCACCACCATCAGCTGAGTGTCTACGGGGTCATGCACCTTCACACTCCCATAGTGGCAGTACCAGCAGCACTACTGAAGGGGGTGCTGTTCACAACATAATGGAGCAGGCCATGGGCACGTGGTCCTTGCCAGTACATGGATCCAGCAGACAACAGTCACTATTGGAAAGCAGTACTACATCTGGCCTTGGGCATGGTGGTGCCAGTGAGACCCCTGGCAGGACCAGTTCATGTGTCCATGGCCAGAGATGGTGAACTGTACACCCTGCCATGTACGGTATACAGCTGTCCAAAATACCCCTGTGTAGGGCAGCCACATGGTGTGACTGTGTGCATACATAAACACACACATCACCATCACAGCCAGGTCACCTCAAAATACACACACACCACCTCTGCATGGCCCATTCATAGGACACCCCTCCAAACACACACACATGATGTCAACCATATGGCCCAGCCTAGGCCTTTGGCAAACCCACACAACCACAACACCATGTGCACATGATGATAGCTGTGCCACATCCCTGTCATCCATACCATCAATGCAGTACTTGCTAATATGGTTCTGATACACAGGGTGAATTAAGTACAGTTTAGTTATGCAATGCTGTGTAAGGTGCTGTCAGCTTGCAACTGTAATGGGTACACTTCAGCGTGTGTGCTCCCTTTTCAGCCATGATGCACTATTGGTGTTAGTAACACTCACTGAATATAGTCTCACATGCCGTATTCTTTTTGTGTTCTAGGTGTCTGTGCATCAGCAGGAGGTGGCCCTGCAGAAATTGGCAATGCAGGGTATGGCAGAGTGATAACACATCAATCATGTCAGAGCTGAGGTACAGCTGTATACGTACACATTTACCAGGTCTGTTTAACAGTTATTGTATGTGCCACAGAGCTTTTAGGGCTGAGGGGTATATACAGTTAAGTCCATGGTGGTTGACGTCAACAGGCCTTGTGAAGTGGACAGTGGTAAGTGTGGTGGGTGGAACACACCTCAGACTGGTAAAATCCACACCCCAGAAGATATTGTGTTGACCAAACAAACAGAGAATGCTGTTCCCATGCACACAGTCACACAAGCACAGTCACACACACACACACACACACACACACACACACACACACACACACACACACACACACACACACACACACACACACACACACCACAAGATCACAGTTGCCAGTGTTGTGTTTGGAACCCCTACCCATCTAGTTAGTGGTACTACAGTGTTATGCAGTTATTGCGGGTGGAATGGAACTAATAGTGTGATGACGCTTCCCAGGTACCTGAAAAGTGAATAACATCATGTGCCCTTGTGAGATATGGCAATGGGGTGTGTACTGGGTGTGGAGGACTCATTAGACTGTCACCTATGAGTCTACACATTCACAAACACTGCCATACACACCAATGCACACACAGTTGCCAGTACTGACATTAGCAGCCCTGCCTTTCATGTTCATTCCATACTGTCACAGAACTGTTGCATGTGGCATGGGGCTTATAGGGCTGAATAGTATCCACAAATAGGTCTATGGTGGATGTGATCAGTGGCCTTTGTAAAGTGGACCTTGGGACGTGTACTGGGAGTACCATGGCCACCCAGTGGATATAGTTCTCACTCGAACACACACTCACACACATTTGTCAGGACTGAGATTAGAACCCCTATTTATCTAGTTACTGCTACTACAGTGTTTTGCATTTATCGCATGCGCCACAAAGCTTACAAGGTGAAGAGTCCCAAGGCAATTCCGAGATGAACAACATCACTAGGCCTTGTAAAGTATGGCAATGGGTGGTTTACTGGGTGAGAATGGACCCAAAATACTCGGACCTACAGCTATTCACACTTACATACACAAATACACTCATACACACATTTGCCAGGTCTGAGATTGGCAGCCCTGCCTATGTTGTTAGTCAGTCCATACTGTTATAGTTCCTGCATGCAACACGGGGCTTACTGGGCTGAAGAGTGTCAACAGATAACACTATGGTTGATGAAGACAGCAGGCCTTGTAAATTGGACCTTGGGATGTGTATTGGTAGTACCACAGCCTAAAAATGTAAAACCCACCCTCCCAATGGATATTGTTCTCACTCAGACACATACACAAGATATGGTTCTTACACACACACACACACACACACACACACACACACACACACACACACACACACACACACACACACATACACACACACACACTTGCCAGGACTGAGATTAGACCTGCTACCTATCTAGTTATTGCTAATACAGTGATATGCATGTATCACTTGCTCCATGGAGCTTATACTATGAAGAGTGTCCCACAGTTCTTCTAAAGTGAACATCACTAGCACTTGTAAGGTATGGCAGTGGTAGGTGTACAGGATGAGAAGTGCCTCAAACTACTTTCACCCACATGTTTACACACTCACAAAAACTTTTATATACACTAATGCACACACAAGTTTGCCAGTACTGAGAGCCATAGCTTCATAGGTGTGTACTAGGCAACTGGCCATGGAGCCTTTACAAGCCTAGTCCATGGGAAAACTCTGGAATCGTGCCACCTGTTGATAGTCCCCAGTGTGTCTAATGGGTATAGCCACTGGATTGATCCCCGGGGTGGGATTTCCATTCCCCATCCACTCATCCAGATTTCTCTTGGAGGGCCAGTGAGGGCATCTGCTTGACATGTATGTGAAGGCTATTCCATATTGTGGGCAGTCTTTGGGTTGTGAACCTCTCCCTCCAGTATGCTCTGTTGATTGTGGAAATTGGGTTTGGGTCTCTGGGGCATGTGGTGTGGACAGATTGGTTTCTTCAGATGTATCATTCGTGACAGAGCTGGGTCAGACTTGGCTATGTAAGTCAGGCAGAGATCGCCTCCAAGTAGCCAATATGAGATGGAGAATAGTTGGAGGTATTGGAGTCTGTCCATATAGGGCAAGTATTTAAGGCCTAGGATCCACCTTGTGAGGTACTTTTGCAGCTTCTGCAGTTGTTGAACGTGTCCAGTGGGGTACATGCCAAATGGGCCATTGTACTAATTGATTGACCAAATGAGGGGAGAGTACTGGGAGACAATGACCTTTTACTTTCTGGATGCAACACCTTTAGTCAGGGGATGTGACACAGAAGGACTTTCTGAGCCCAGTGGCACTGTGGTGGTCAACAGAGAGCTCATTGTCAACCAGTGTTCCCAGTTCGCTTATAACAATGTCAGTGTTCAGTGGACTACTATCAATGTAGCAATTCATGGGAACGATGTTGTTCCCAAGGTGATGACGGCACATTTTCTGACATTGAGCTAAAGTCCAGGGTTCTGACACCAGTCATAGGCCTCAGTGAGGCCTTTGTTTAGGATGTCAACATCATGTGGAGAGGTAATAATAGCACACACCTTGCAGTCAACTGCAAACATTGTCATCCAGATTCCCTTCATGTTGGGCTGGACTTCAGAGGCGTAGATCCCAGATGCGAGGGGACCCAGGACCAAAGCCACCAAGTGACATAGGGGTTGAGGCCTAGCTGAGTGTGTTTGTCCATGATTCCTGAGTGGGGAATGGTATCCAAGGATTAGAAGAGTCGCCTATCTTATTTATTTCTTACTGTTACATAATTATTGCACAGGGCACAGAGCTTATAGGGTTGCAGAGTGTCTACAGCTACCTCTACAGTGGATGACAACAGTGGGCCTTGTAAAGTGGACATTGGGACGTGTACTGTGTGGGCAACAGCAAAAAATCACAAAACCCATTCCCCAATGGATATGGTTCTCTCTCGCTCTCTTTCTCTCTCTCTCTCTCACACACACACACACACACACACACACACACACACACACACACACATACTCGTGCCAAGACTGAGATTAGAACCCCTACCTATCTAGTTACTGCTACTACAGTGTTATGCATTTATTGCATGCACCTCAGGGCTTATAGAGTAAAGGCTGTCCCAAGGTACTTATAAGGTGAAGAACAGCACTGGCCCTTGTAACGTATAGCACTGTGTGATGTAAAGGGTGAAAGAGGCCACAAAACACTTTAACCTACACATATACACACTTACACATTTGCCAGAACTGAGATTAGAACCTCTACCTAACTAGTTATTTGTATTATAGTGTTACACAGTTATTGGATGCACCACAGAGCTTATAGGGTTGAGGGTTGCCCAAAGATACATCTAAAGTGACTGGCATCAGCAGGACTGCTAAAGTAGGCAATGGGAAGTGTACTGGGTGTGAACAGGCTCAAAATCTTAAACCTACAAACACACAAACCTTTACATTTGCCAGGACCGAGATTAAAACCCCTACCTAACTAGTTATTTTTACTATAGTGGTATGCAATTATCACACAAGCCACAGAGCTTATAGGGCTGCCCGAAGGTACTTTTAAGGTGACTGACATCAGCAGGACTGCTAAAGTAGGTAATGGGAAGTGTACTGGGTGTGAACAGGCTCAAAATCGTAAATCTACAAACACAACTTTTGCCAGGACTGAGATTAGAACCCCTACTTAAATAATTATTTGTACTATAGTGTTACACAGTTATCACACACACTACAGAACTTATAGGGTGAAGGGCTGCCAAAAGGTACTTCTAAAGTGACTGACATCAGTAGGACTGCTAAAGTTGGCCAATTGGAAGTGTACTGAGTGTGAATGGGCTCAAAACATTTAATTTACAGACACACAAACAGTTTTACATTTGCCATGACTGAGATTAGAATCCCTACTTAAATAGTTATTTGTACTAGAGTATTATGCACTTATCACACACACCACAGAGCTTATAGGGCAGAGGTCAGTCCAACAGTACTTCTACAGTGAATGACATCATCAGATCTTGTGAGGTAGGGCAGTGGAAGGTGTACTGAGTGGGAATGGACTAAAACACTTATTCCTACACACACACCCCAGTCCAAAGGTACTTCTAGGGTGAATGACACTGGCAGATGTTGTACATTAGGGCAATGGGAAGTGTACTGGTTGGGTAAGGCATCATAATACTTAGACCTACAGATGCACGCACACAAAAACGTAGGTGATGTAATATTCCAGCCCCCACTTCAGTACCATCAGACAATGAATCTCATCTTCATGCTGGCACATGCCAGTGTTTGCAACTGGTATGGAACTGTCTGCAGCAGGACATCACTTTATACCATTCAGTGTATCCCTGTGCATGACACACTGTCTCTGTGTGTCTCCCTGTGTGTCTCACTCTATCACTGTCTATCCCTCTCTTCCCCATGTCTATGTGTGTATGCTTGACATATTGTAATATGTTGCCCATATATATGTGTGTGTGTATCACACACAACAGATGCAGGTATATCACATATGTGCCCCCTACAGCTGGCTGTGGGTAATCCTGTCTGCTCTGTGTGTGTAGAGACAGGTTTACATAGCTGTGTGCATGCAAAGACATTTTCACAATGCAGAAATATATAGTCCGATGTGGTTTCAGACATGGGCTTCACTTCTCTATGTGTTAGAGCATGCTTAGTATGAACTTCTATACTATGTGTGGGAATCCATTCCAGGGATAGTTGAACTCCAGTCCAGGATGTTCTGTGCTACAGCCATACCTTGCAACCTGTTTGTGCAAGATGTCTGGCGATAGGCTGCCAGTATGGAGAAACAACGGGCCAAACATGGGGGGGGGGACTGTAATGATTGCTGTTATCAATGTATGAGCTGCTTGAGCGACAGGGTTTGTTTTAGCAGACATTTTCTGACATATGCCTCCATGCCCCAGGATTCCCACTACTCTTTTCTTGATATACTTGAAAATATTAGGGTTCAAGCAAACACCCTAATATTGGGAGAATTTCAACTACCCTACCATTAACTTGGAAAACTACTCATGTATCAACTTCTTCACTCAGCACATTCTGGAATTCATAAATTCCAATGCCATGGATCAACTTATCCACACCCTCACCAGGGGCAACAGTATCCTAGACCTACTCATTACCAACATGAGTGACCAGTGTTGCAAACCTGAAGTCAACTCCTCATTGGTCAGATCCGGCCATAAGCTAATCACCCTAGATAGCCACATCCCACCCCCACCCCCATTAAGGAAACCATGGTAAAAAATTTCTCCAAAGCCAACTTAATGCTTCTTAAGACAGAAGTAGTGAACTTCATGACACCTAAGCAGATGGACAATACAGTTACAACTGCTGAATCCTACACAAATGCACTCTATAAGCACTTACATGAGTGCATGGATTGTGCTATCCAAAACAGAACCAAGATGCTATCCTCCAAAAAAAGGAAGCCAATCTGGTGGCCCCCTGCTATAAACAAACTCTACAACAGAAGGAAGAAATTTTTGTAAAAAAAAGTAAAATCCCATGAGTGGTGGAGCACCCTGGTCAGCCTCAGCAAGAAGCTGAGATCCCTTATAAGATCCTCCAAAGCTAGCCATGAAAACAAGATTGCCACTGATTCTAAGGACAACCACAAAGCATTCTATAGCTATGTCAAGACTCTCAATGGCAACACCCAGATCTGCTCTGAGTTACAGCACAATGACACAAAAATTACAGAACCAACTGATATTGCCAACATCCTGGCAGACAGGTTCAGTGCTAACTTTACCCCTCATCACCCCCTAAATGGCCCATATCTATACAGGAAGAATGCAGACTCCCTGTAATCACAACTTCACAGGTAAAAGCAGCACTCTCTAAAGCCAAAAATACAGCATCCATGGGAGCGGACTACATCCCAGGCTGCGTTTTACACGAACTTCAGAATGAACTGGCTCCCCACCTAAGCACCATGTTCAATCATAGCCACACATCAGGCTTTGTGCCCACTGAATGGCACACAGCAACAGTTATCCCACTCCACAAAGGGGGAGCCACCACTGATCCTGGGAACTATCACCATATTAGCCTGACGAGCCTCGTCTGCAAGGCCATGGAATGTATCATCATGGAATTCATAAACAAAAAAAATGGTAACCTCCAAACTCTGGACCCCACCCAGTTTGGGTTTGTGAAAGGCAGATCTTGCCTCCTGAACCTGGTCGACTTCTTTGAGGCAGTCACCAAAGCCGAAGATGAGGGTAAGGTGGTTCACATAGCCAATCTTGACCTCACCAAGGCTTTCAACACCATCCCCCATTCTGGAATTATAGCTAAACTCATTAAACTAGGTATAAATCCATATGTCACAAGATGGGTTGCCAACTGGCTCACTGACAGAACCCACACTGTAAAAGTTGCAGACTCCAAATCTGACTTCAAACCAGTGACAAGTGGAGTACCACAGGGTTCAGTCCTGGGACCTCTCCTGTTTGGTATCTACTTATCTGAAGTACAGGCTAACACAGAAGGCCTCTGGCTAATGAAGTTTGCAGATGACTGCAAACTAGGAGCTATAGTCAAGTCCCCAAATGATGTGGACATCCTACAGAAGTGCCTCACTGAGACAGATGCCTGGTGTCAGAGCCAGGGCCTCAAGCTCAATTCCAAAAAGTGCATTGTTATCTCTTTTGGTAAAAACTCTGTACCCATGAACTACCACATAGGTGGCAGTCTTCTTAACACTGAACATGTGATAAGAGACCTGGGGACCCAGGTGGACAGTAGTCTCTCCTTTGATAATCACATTGCCACAGTAGTCAGGAAATCCTTCTACATAGCACACCTCATCACAAAAGGGTTCTCATCCAGGAAAAAAGAGGTCATTGTTCCCCTCTACTCGACACTCATTAGACCCATTCTAGAGTACAGCACCCCTTTTGGAATGTACCTCACCAGACATCTGCAGCAGCTGGAAAGGCCACAGATGTACCTCACAAAGAGAATTACTGGCCTCAAACAGATGCCCTACACTGATCATCTCAAAAAACTCCAGCTTTACTCTGTAGCATATCACCTACTCCGAGGTTATCTCTGCCTAACATATAAAGCTATGTCAAACCCAGAGCTGTTGGACATGCTACACCTAAAGAAATCCCAATCCCTCCGAGCTACACGGTCTTGGGACCTAGACCCTGTCACCACAATAAACAGGACTTGATGGAGGGATAGATTCCTGTCCCAGAGACTTCCCATACTCTGGAACACGCTGCCCATCTATGTTAAGCGAAGTTCCTCATTAACACTCTTCAAGAAAAATCTTGATGAGTGGATAAGAAATAGGAAATACACCCCGGGGATCACTTCTGTGGCTCTGCTCAACAGGGGCACAGGAAATTAACTTTCTTGAGTTGGCATAAGCCAGGGAACTTTGTTGGCTAGGCTTACTTAGGCCCTTGGGCCAATAGCCTAGTACCTACCTATGAACCTATGAACCTATATGTAATGTTTCGCACTGTACTGTATTGTGTCATTACATACTGACAGATATAATCAGATCATCACAGTTGTTTACCAGAGAAATACAAGATGGATAATGCACAGGCCTATATTATGAGGTAAAGGTTAAACATTCTCGAACAATCCTGCCAGATGGGAGGTTTGGCTACAGCCGACTGCCTGATGAAGCTGTGTAAAAGGTCCAGCACCTTGGTGATATACAGGTTGGGGATCTCCTGGTTGTGCAGTATTATTCTTATATGACAGATCATAGCCTGGTGTGGCCATACCTGTCAACTGTACTGACTCTCACAGATTATCCCGATGCATGCCTCATGTCTGGTCAGTTTCCCTTAACATTGTGGTTTTCTAGCACATTTGTTGCAAATCAGTCAGAGTTGCAGTCAGGGAATACTGATAGAATGAGAGTTTCAGACTTCACACCCTTCATGACATCCATGCTACTACACACCCCCTCTGTTATTCTGTCAAGTGTCTAATATTATGAGAGCAATATTTCAAATGTGTCCCTATAGTTGGGCATTTATCCCAGCATCATGTATGGCTTTGTCCAGGTTTCTTCATCTACAAAGCTGAGAGGTATGCTACTAGCATTTAGTGGCATGGCCTTACATTTGCATTTTGTTGACTGTATTATGTTGGTAGTATGGACCTCATAACATTCCCTACAAAGGCACTATAGGTGAGGAATGAGCCTTGCCACTAGCCTGTAGGCCATGTGAGACTGCTGCAGACCATCTGTGGCAAGGCAGTGCACTCTGTCACTAATATGTTCACAGGCTGCCAGGCAGTGGACCCCTCTGGGATGACAATGGTAAGTGACAGAATACACTGCTGTGCTACTAGGCACCATACCTCTCTATATATGTGAGACAGACATCTGGACAAAGCCATGAGTCATTGGGTGACAAAGGCCTAAATATACAGACCATTGTAACTATTGGGCTTACAAACCTGGAAGGGTGATACAATAACAAATTTTGCATTAGCATGTATTTTTCTATGGGGTATGAATTCTGAGACACTACAATCCATCAGTATTTTCTGACTTTAGACTTTTGTGGTTTGCCAAAGATTTGCCTGACAACCACTATTTCAAAATAAAGATGCCACATATATGATGTAAACCTGTGTACATTCTCCAAAAGGTCTGTACAGTTGTGAGGTATGTTAGGCACTATGTCAGTGACTCCAACTTGTGTACTGTTCATATGTGTGGCCCGCTGTACATGACCTTTGCAGCTTCCCAGTAGCAATGGATATTGACATCTGGACAGTGTGTACAATTCCCACCATACGTGTGGCTAACATGCAAAATAGTTGGCACTGCATTTCATGGAACATGGCTCTGTCTACCACAGTACTGTACTAGGCCAGCAGGACACAACAGCCATGAGAAGTTGCTGGCCACATCCTGACAAGTATTCCCCACACATATGCATAGCTCATTGACCCCTGCATATTGTGGACATGCAACAAGTTATCAGGTTGACTGGGACAGCCCTGGTGATGTGTGCAGTGCTGCTATTACCCTACAAACCTACATGTTACTGCATTTCTATGTGAATAAGGGTTGGGGGAGGCACACCTGTCAACAGTACACAGTGCCCTGTCTTGGACAATAGAGGCATATCACTAGAGACCACAGACTGGATTGTAAGGCCATACAGTTGAATTTCAGACTTCCTACCCTTCCAAGAGTCTTACTGCAACTGCAAGGCCTGCTGTGATATCACTGTGTAAGTCTGTAAGGGGGTATTCCATCATTGTCGCCATATGTGTGCCTTTGCTAGACATTCCTTTATGGTTTTCTATGGCTGATTTGCTGTCTGAGTCTGGGAGTGAGAATGTGATCCCCACAGTGATATCCATGCATGTGACCTATGACCTCCATTAGTTGGCCCCCCACATATACTGCAGTGGGATTTGTCACCTTAAATGATACTGCATAGTGTGGGGAAGTCAGTACTGTGTAGACTTTTCCTGGTGTCCCACATAGCTGTCAGATGTCTGCTGCTATCCCAGTTGGCCACCCCAATCCCTTGCATGCATGCATGCAGCATTACCATAGATATGCTACGAAAACATACTACTCCATTCATTTATTGTTAAGAAGACTGACTTACCTTGTGCCTGCAGCAGTTGTGATGACCGTGCTTGAGGGCCGCCTATGTCGGATGCACATAGTACACTGCCTATACATAGTTACATTACATGTAATGTGATGTGTGTGTGTGTGTGTGTGTGTGTGTGTGTGTGTGTGTGTGTGTGTGTGTGTGTGTGTGTGTATGTGTGTGTGTGTGTGTGTGATCCATTTTACTGTGTGTGCAAGTCAGAGAGAGGTGTCAGTCCCTGGGTCCCTACAGTGTCAATGTGTGTGCTATGTATTGCCTCTTTGCCAAGGCCTGGGCATACTGTGTACGCCTCCATCTGCCTACAGGGGCAGGCTCAGATCCTCCTCCTCTGAACCCCTCTGTGCCTGTGGGGACCTTGGCAATGGTGATGGGCTGTGTGGCCCTTCTTCGTGCTGTCCCTGCTGCAGCTATATCCACAGGATCATATTATATAGCATGGCACATACTATGAACATGTGTGCAGATGTGGCTGGACAGTACTGCAAGGCACCACCAGATATGTCAAGGCAGAGGAACCGTGACCTGAGCATCCCAAATACATGCTCTATAATGATCCTGGTTTGTGCGTGTGCCTCATTATGGCATTCTTGAGTGGGTGGGTGTGCATTTCTGATGGTTATCATCATCCATGGCTCCAGTGCATAGCCAGCATCCCCCACCAGATGGCCATATGGGATGTCCCCACTGGCAAATACCTGGTACAGCTGTGACGAATGCCAGATGTGGGAGTTGTGATAGCCTCCAGGGCTGCAGGCACACACATTCATGATAATGCCCTGGACATTGCACACAGCCTGGCAGTTGATTGAGAGGAAGCCCTTGTGGTTTATGTAGACCCTACCCTGTTCACCGGATGGTGCTTTGATGTGGATGTGTGTGCAGCCTTTTGCACCCAAAACCTCCGGGTATTCTGCTACATGGTAGAAGAGACGCATATTGCTGGTCCTCTCTTCACAGGTGTTGGGGAAGTAAATGTCCTCACTGGCATGTGGTAGGATGGGATCCAGGAACTGGTGGAGTACCCTGAATGCAGATGCCTGTGAGGTCCCCATGATGTCCCCAGTAGGTTTTTGGAAAGTACCTGTAGCTAGTATTCTTAAAGCTACACATACCTTGGTATCCACTGGGATGGGTTCCCACTCTGTTGGCTCTGGGTCTGATTTGAGGCTGGCACAGCTCAATGATTTGCTGTAGTATGTCTCTGTCCACCCTGTAGTGCTCTACTATCTCCAGATCATGTAGCCCCTGGTAGGTTGCCTTGTGTCTGAACACTCTCTTCCTCCTTGGTCTGTGGTGGTTGTCAGCATTATCCTCCTCGCTGCCCTCAGCCTCTAGCACATACTGATGGATCAAAGCAATGGCAGACCATAATGTTTTTCGGTTAAAATTTCCCCACATGTGTACACCAGTGGTGCAGATTTGTGGGAAAAAAACAGACTGTAAGGTGTTGCCATAGTTGATACTGTTGTGCTGCAGATGCTGCCTGTATGATTGGCTGACTATGATGCATTCTACCTGCTAGCTGTTATTTGTACTTGATTGCTTTAATTCTGCTGTTTGTCTGTTATTTTCTTTTTCCCCTTCCCATTTTCACCCCTTTTAAGCCCCGAGGTGCGCCGCCCAGACCCGGTGCCCAAATGTAAACAATCCTGATATTTCTGAGTTTCTTTCTGTTTTTTTGGGGTTTTTTTGTTTTAGACCCAGTGCACACCACACAAACCCATTTAGTTAATGTAAACACTGAGAAATGGCCCTCCCTGGACACAAACATGCTCTTCATTTCATGGAATAAGTCAATACAGCCTCAGACACACCCCCTTGCTTAGCTGTGCTTAGCTAAGCTTATCTGGGAGCCATGGAGCTCCAGTGTACTTACACCAAGCATGACACACCTCCTTTTCATGTCTGCTGCTCCTCCAGCTTACAACACTGCCTTATAGCACCTACATGGTTAGGTGCAGTTTGGCACTTAGAAACTGTTTATGATTCAGTAAAATTCCCTCATTTGCATACCCTACTGCCTTAATCCCTAGTTACCGCACTGCACCAGAACCTTTCCCTTTAGCAACCACTGTTCCCTGGTATTGTTTTGATTTTGCATGCCATAGACTATAATGGCAAAATGCATATTTCACTTAAAAATGCCTTTTCAACTTTTTTTTATATTTTCAACATGATCCCATTTGCAGACCGCTGCCCTATGCTTAAACAGCCGAGATTGGCCAAAGAAAAAATTATTTTTGTAAAATTGAAACACTTTTCCATGCTAGTGGCCATATATATGGCCATTGGCATGCCTAAAGATTATAATACAAACTTTTATTTGAGCTGTCATGCCTCTGTTTTGATTTTTGCAGAAATGTATTTGGCTAGTAGCCGAATACATTTCTGCTGGTAACACTATTCCTGCACGGATGCCTGCCTGCTTACTGAATCACTAATTCACCCCATTTGCATGGTTTTCACCAGCAAATGAGGTAATTAACATTATTCAGTGGTGTCCGTGCAAGAATAGTGCTGCCAAGCTGGTGCACATCTCCAGGCTTGTTTATTGGATCGCTCGGCAACCATATTCCATGCAGGAGCAGCTGCACTATTCCTACACTCCGTGTAAGCTTTATTAAATCCCAGGGTTAGTCTTTTTAACCTAACATCTCAACTATCCCAACTTTAGTAAAATGCCTCCCAGTATCCTCATATGTTTGCCTTTTCCCTTCAGATTCTGGTAATGCTGATATTTAAGAAAAATAATTAATGATTTTTTTTTTTTTTTTACTGATATTGGTATACTCTCTTTCACAGCAGCCCTGTAGGAGTGTACTGATGTATTGTGCAAATGTGTGACACTAAGTACATGTGCAGTACATCAGTAAAGCATTAAGAAGGCTAAAGTGCCATTATACAAAGGCATTATTCAAGAAAGAAAGTAATAGTGCTGCTATACAAAGGCATTATTCAAGAACGGCAAGCAATTTCTTTTTTAAATAATGTCATTGTATAAAACCCAATAACCCACTCCTGAATGTGTGCATTGGAGGAGATACCCACAGTTACCTTTGTTTGATCACTTTGACTTCACCCTCAGGATCAAACCATGATCAAACCACACCAGTCATGGATAAATCCTGTGATGACCATATTCAGTCATGGGTTTTGCTGAAATAATGCCACTGGTTCCCCCTCTGTTGGCTCTGGGTCTGATTTGAGGCTGGCACAGCTCAATGATTTGCTGTAGTATGTCTCTGTCCACCCTGTAGTGCTCTACTATCTCCAGATCATGTAGCCCCTGGTAGGTTGCCTTGTGTCTGAACACTCTCTTCCTCCTTGGTCTGTGGTGGTTGTCAGCATTATCCTCCTCGCCGCCCTCAGCCTCTAGCACATACTGATGGATCAAAGCAATGGCAGACCATAACGTTTTTTGGTTAAAATTTCCCCGCATGTGTACACCAGTGGTGCAGATTTGTGGGAAAAAAACAGACTGTAAGGTGTTGCCATAGTTGATACTGTTGTGCTGCAGATGCTGCCTGTATGATTGGCTGACTATGATGCATTCTATCTGCTAGCTGTTATTTGTACTTGATTGCTTTAATTCTGCTGTTTGCCTGTTATTTACTTTTCCCCTTCCCATTTTCACCCCTTTTAAGCCCCGAGGTGCGCCGCCCAGACCCGGTGCCCAAATGTAAACAATCCTGATATTTCTGAGTTTCTTTCTGTTTTTTTGGGGTTTTTTTTTGTTTTAGACACAGTGCGCACCACACAAACCCATTTAGTTAATGTAAACACTGAGAAATGGCCCTCCCTGGACACAAACACGCTCTTCATTTCATGGAATAAGTCAATACAGCCTCAGACACACCCCCTTGCTTAGCTGTGCTTAGCTAAGCTTATCTGGGAGCCATGGAGCTCCAGTGTACTTACACCAAGCATGACACACCTCCTTTTCATGTCTGCTGCTCCTCCAGCTTACAACACTGCCTTATAGCACCTACATGGTTAGGTGCAGTTTGGCACTTAGAAACTGTTTATGATTCAGTAAAATTCCCTCATTTGCATACCCTACTGCCTTAATCCCTAGTTACCGCACTGCACCAGAGCCTTTCCCTTTAGCAACCACTGTTCCCTGATATTGTTTTGATTTTGCATGCCATAGACTATAATGGCAAAATGCATATTTCACTTAAAAATGCCTTTTCAACTTTTTTTTTATATTTTCAACATGATCCCATTTGCGGACCGCTGCCCTATGCTTAAACAGCCGAGATTGGCCAAAAAAAAAAATTATTTTTGTAAAATTGAAACACTTTTCCATGCTAGTGGCCACTGGCATGCCTAAAGATTATAATACAAACTTTTATTTGAGCTGTCATGCCTCTGTTTTGATTTTTGCAGAAATGTATTTGGCTAGTAGCCGAATACATTTCTGCTGGTAACACTATTCCTGCACGGATGCCTGCCTGCTTACTGAATCACTAATTCACCCCATTTGCATGGTTTTCACCAGCAAATGAGGTAATTAGCATTATTCAGTGGTGTCCGTGCAAGAATAGTGCTGCCAAGCTGGTGCACATCTCCAGGCTTGTTTATTAGATCGCTCGGCAACCATATTCCATGCAGGAGCAGCTGCACTATTCCTACACTCCGTGTAAGCTTTATTAAATCCCAGGGTTAGTCTTTTTAACCTAACATCTCAACTATCCCAACTTTAGTAAAATGCCTCCCAGTATCCTCATATGTTTGCCTTTTCCCTTCAGATTCTGGTAATGCTGATATTTAAGAAAAATAATTAATGATTTTTTTTTTTTACTGATATTGGTATACTCTCTTTCACAGCAGCCCTGCAGGAGTGTACTGATGTATTGTGCAAATGTGTGACACTAAGTACATGTGCAGTACATCAGTAAAGCATTAAGAAGGCTAAAGTGCCATTATACAAAGGCATTATTCAAGAAAGAAAGTAATAGTGCTGCTATACAAAGGCATTATTCAAGAACGGCAAGCAATTTCTTTTTTAAATAATGTCATTGTATAAAACCCAATAACCCACTCCTGAATGTGTGCATTGGAGGAGATACCCACAGTTACCTTTGTTTGATCACTTTGACTTCACCCTCAGGATCAAACCATGATCAAACCACACCAGTCATGGATAAATCCTGTGATGACCATATTCAGTCATGGGTTTTGCTGAAATAATGCCACTGGTTCCCCCTCTGTTGGCTCTGGGTCTGATTTGAGGCTGGCACAGCTCAATGATTTGCTGTAGTATGTCTCTGTCCACCCTGTAGTGCTCTACTATCTCCAGATCATGTAGCCCCTGGTAGGTTGCCTTGTGTCTGAACACTCTCTTCCTCCTTGGTCTGTGGTGGTTGTCAGCATTATCCTCCTCGCCGCCCTCAGCCTCTAGCACATACTGATGGATCAAAGCAATGGCAGACCATAACGTTTTTTGGTTAAAATTTCCCCGCATGTGTACACCAGTGGTGCAGATTTGTGGGAAAAAAACAGACTGTAAGGTGTTGCCATAGTTGATACTGTTGTGCTGCAGATGCTGCCTGTATGATTGGCTGACTATGATGCATTCTATCTGCTAGCTGTTATTTGTACTTGATTGCTTTAATTCTGCTGTTTGCCTGTTATTTTCTTTTTCCCCTTCCCATTTTCACCCCTTTTAAGCCCCGAGGTGCGCCGCCCAGACCCGGTGCCCAAATGTAAACAATCCTGATATTTCTGAGTTTCTTTCTGTTTTTTTGGGGGTTTTTTTGTTTTAGACACAGTGCGCACCACACAAACCCATTTAGTTAATGTAAACACTGAGAAATGGCCCTCTCTGGATGCAAACACGCTCTTTGTTTCATGTAATAAGTCAATACAGCCTTAGACACATCCCTTGCTTGGCTGTGCTTTGCTAAGCTTATCTGGGAGCCATGGAGCTCCAATGTACTTAAACAAAGCATGACACACCCCCTTTTCATGTCTGCTGCTCCTCCAGCTTACAACACTGCCTTATAGCACCTACATGGTTAGGTGCAGTTTGGCACTTAGAAACTGTTTATGATTCAGTAAAATTCCCTCATTTGCATACCCTACTGCCTTAATCCCTAGTTACCGCACTGCACCAGAGCCTTTCCCTTTAGCAACCACTGTTCCCTGGTATTGTTTTGATTTTGCATGCCATAGACTATAATGGCAAAATGCATATTTCACTTAAAAATGCCTTTTCAACTTTTTTTTTATATTTTCAACATGATCCCATTTGCGGACCGCTGCCCTATGCTTAAACAGCCGAGATTGGCCAAAAAAAAAAAATTATTTTTGTAAAATTGAAACACTTTTCCATGCTAGTGGCCATATATATGGCCATTGGCATGCCTAAAGATTATAATACAAACTTTTATTTGAGCTGTCATGCCTCTGTTTTGATTTTTGCAGAAATGTATTTGGCTAGTAGCCGAATACATTTCTGCTGGTAACACTATTCCTGCACGGATGCCTGCCTGCTTACTGAATCACTAATTCACCCCATTTGCATGGTTTTCACCAGCAAATGAGGTAATTAGCATTATTCAGTGGTGTCCGTGCAAGAATAGTGCTGCCAAGCTGGTGCACATCTCCAGGCTTGTTTATTAGATCGCTCGGCAACCATATTCCATGCAGGAGCAGCTGCACTATTCCTACACTCCGTGTAAGCTTTATTAAATCCCAGGGTTAGTCTTTTTAACCTAACATCTCAACTATCCCAACTTTAGTAAAATGCCTCCCAGTATCCTCATATGTTTGCCTTTTGCCTTCAGGTTCTGGTAATGCTGATATTTAAGAAAAATAATTAATGATTTTTTTTTTTTTTACTGATATTGGTATACTCTCTTTCACAGCAGCCCTGTAGGAGTGTACTGATGTATTGTGCAAATGTGTGACACTAAGTACATGTGCAGTACATCAGTAAAGCATTAAGAAGGCTAAAGTGCCATTATACAAAGGCATTATTCAAGAAAGAAAGTAATAGTGCTGCTATACAAAGGCATTATTCAAGAACGGCAAGCAATTTCTTTTTTAAATAATGTCATTGTATAAAACCCAATAACCCACTCCTGAATGTGTGCATTGGAGGAGATACCCACAGTTACCTTTGTTTGATCACTTTGACTTCACCCTCAGGATCAAACCATGATCAAACCACACCAGTCATGGATAAATCCTGTGTTGACCATATTCAGTCATGGGTTTTGCTGAAATAATGCCACTGTTTCTACCAGCATTATCTGTATTTACTTCTCAGTGTCATCTGGAGTAATGTGTGATCAGATAAAAATGTGTTTCAGATTCTTATGCAGCTTTAATGTTCTTTGTTATATAGCTTCCATCTAGTCTAACCCAGGTATTGTGTTGTCAAGAATAATATGCATTGTCTGTATGCCCTTAATATCTGCCCATACACCCAGAAATCCAAATATTTTCATGTATTATTGTAAATATTTACCCTCTTGGATCTTACATTTTGTGGACTGTCTTGCACATACTCTGTCCTATATGTCAGGTTCGATTCTTCTTCTGTTATTGTAGTTCCCTGCAAAGAGATCACTACTTCTTTTGTCATATTCTTTACTTCTTGTTCTGGTTTTAAGAGGTAAATAAATGGATGCTAGCATTACTTTAATTCCAAGTCAACTGCCTTTTTTAACATGTATCCAGCTCACTGATTTCTATTCATCAGTTTTCAGTCCTGCCTCATTTCATTTAGAATTACCATCCCTCATAGTCTCTCTCCCACTAATGCATAAAATGTTCTCATGCTATGAACAAGAAAGAGATGTCTCTTGCAGCAGTATTTTCTGTGTTTCAATCTTTATTATATGTGCCAGTATATTATCTTTGTTCCTCTTTTCTAGTAGCTATTAACATTTCAATGCAATATATTTTGCTATGTTGCCTAAGTTGATTTGGTCAGCTAGCTATCCTAATTCCCATATCTCCATTTGGAATTTTACAAATTCCACCTTAGTATGCACCTTGGCATAGTTTGCACTGATGGCCATTATACTGAGTTTGCTTTAATAAAAGGCCATGATTCCTATTTCTTGCCACTTTTAGGTCTTTATCAAATAAATAAGTATATTTAACACTCTTCCCAAAGAGGACAATTGAAAGACTATATATACATTAAACTTCTTTCTAAGGTTTCATTCTCTGGGGTTACCACTTTCTGAAAAATTAGAAAGATGTTCACATCATCTTTTTTCCTCAGCTTGTTGATGTTTCCATTCTCCCCTGGCTGAAAATTCTCTGTTGATTTATCATACATGTAAAACATAAAAGAGAAAGTATTTGAATATTTTCATTGCAACCATCATTGTCTTAAACCATTCCCTAATCTGTCTAATGCAATGATGATAATCTTTGAAAATATCTTGCGATAGATAGTCAAATAATATAACTTAGTTGATTTTACTATTTTATTGTACCAAACATTTCTCATTTAAGAATTACAACAAATCCAAGTAATTAAGCATAATTTGCCCAGGTACGTTTATTTGTCTGGACAGTTAATGTTAGATAGTACAACCCCCTTCTTTCAATCTTTACTATGTCATTGACGATTATTCTGCTAATGCATACTCAGAATTCTTGATGACTCTGTAGCTCATCCCACCCACCTGAAACTCCACCCCAAACAATATTTTGAACTTTAGTTGCCTGTTATACATATATAGAATTCAGCAGCCACAAGTTACTGTAACATATGCCAATTATGTTCCTTTATCTTTCCCTAATTGTTTTAAATTCCAAAAATATTTATACATATGTCTAGCTTTAGTAAATTATGCAATTGTGAAGATATCAGTGATGAAACTGCTTTCTAACTAAACCTACAAATCAACTTTTTCCTGTACCCTTGGATCAGGAAATTAATTAAAAAAATTTGAATTACAGCCAGCCCACAGGAAATTATGAACTTGCAAAACTTGGAGCAGACTCAAAACTATTACCATAATATTTATGATATTAACATTAAGTATAAAGTTCATACATCTAACCTTCGTCATCTAAAGACAAAAATTGGATAGTTGTTCACAGAACTTTTTTCACAAGACAAATCTTCATTTAAAAAGTCATAGTTCAGTTGATACGTCTCTCTATTGATGATGAAATTAGTTCTCACATTCTTTTTCCTTCAGTTTAGGTAGTTAATACATTTCCTTTGCTTGCTTCTACTTTTTTTTAAGAATTTCTCACTTCTCGGGATTTATCTTACAGATTTCTTCAAAAAGCTACAAAGGGTTTGCATCTGTTCTCCCTGACTTAACCTTCATACTGTCCTGTTCAACATTTCTCTGTTGGGTTACGTGTTCCTTCACTAGGCTCATTTTCTTCAAGGAATTTTGCCCTTTTTTTGCAAGTCTTGTATTGTAGTTTTACCATCCAAGTATGTTTTCAAGCCCAAAGGATAAAAATAAAAAAATCTGAAAACATTTTTTCAACTGTGAATACTCATTCTGCAAAATTGCCTCTACTTGCTCAAATTTCTTAATTGACACTGTCCAACAAATATGCAAAACAAAAGCCTTCAAAATATCTCTCAGCTTTCATCTTGTAAAAATGTATTTGCTTTGATGATATAGGCTAACTTATTTACACTACTTACTGTAGATGTTAGTCTTTGGTTCTTACTTCTTCTAAGTTCTGCTTAATATCTTTAAGAGAGTAGAATACATTTTTATCATAAAAGAGTAAACAAATACATTAGAATGGAGTAAAATGATGAAGTCTTATGTCATTAGTTTATTCTAATGTTACTGTTTACACTTTGTATATTTAATGCATGTGTATATATCTATATACATCTTAAGTCATTTGTAACTCCTGCTTAAGACATTTACGACTCCATTGTTCATCTTGCTTGTTCTAAAAATGTAAATGATTTATTGTCAGTATTTTGTTACTGCCTGTATGGCCTAGGTCATGGCCGCAAAGCGTCCTCAGGCCAGTTCGCTTATCTGGTTAACAAATGTAAAAGAATAAATTATTATATAGCTATTAACCTTTTACCTCTATACTGAAAGTCCGCCTGCTCTTGTTTTTAGTGCGCTGAATGGATTAGTTCTTAATGGTGTCTAGTTTCTGCTTTTGGACATCTGACTCTTCTTTAACCTAGCATAAATTCTGGGTCTATATTATAATGTTGAAGTGTCAAAACTTTGAATGTTATAACATTGAACCGGAAACCTTGAAGACTGACAATATCGAAGTTGCAGAACATCAAATTCTTTCCCAGGGAAAGAATTTGGTGGGCCGTTTCCGCGGCTTCACTATTTCCTCCACTGTGGTGCAATCTCAGAGTTGGTATATTTAAGTAGGGGGGTGGGAGCACAGCCACTTATGTTGGGGGGTGTGGGAGGCAAAGCCCTCCCACATTAGAAATAGCTTGTAGTCTTTGTGTGTTTCGTGTTTTGTACTGGAACAGCATTTTTTTCCCAGGGAAAAAAATCGCTGTACTCAGTCTTCTGGGTTTTCAGCTTTCATGGTTTTGGGTTCGATGTTATAACATTTGAAGTTTTGACACTTCGATGTTATAATATAGACCCTATATTCTAGGTACCTTGATTCAGACATAGCCAACTGACAGTGTGCAATTTGGCCTTGTCATTACAGTGAATGACAACTTCATTTAAATAAGCAGCAACATACCGACTATGGGCTTTTAAAACTTTACCAATGAGCTGCTGTTATTTTACTGGGGTAGTCTGCAACTCATATGAGAGAATGGTACACTGAATCCAGCCATCATGCATGGAAAAGGATGGTACAAATTCAACAAATCTTAAATGGTCATTTTTTTCCGTGTTCGCAGCAGGTGTTAGAGTCAGTAAAGTCCATGTAGTGAAGCACAAGCACATGCATTCACACACACACCAATGTCAAGTTTCGTGGCATGCAAATTTCAGCATATGTAGCTGAATTCTATGTTAATGAAGCATACCAACATGGCAGAGTGATCCAGCAACTCTACACCCAATCGTGTATCCTCCGTGTCCGTGTTGGATGTGTATGAGAACATTTTCCACATACAGGAGCCTACATGGAAGCAAGGGCATGCAGAAGTCCTGAAATATGGACAGAATGCCCATGAAAAGGTAAACACATGTATTTACTGGCCGAGGATGTCCAAAAGGATCAGGAATATGTGCCAAATCAATATACATTTTATAATTTTTATTTTAGCACAAATGTGTGCAATATGCTGCTATGTGCAAAACATTTTAAAAAGAATAATACAAATGTAATTAAAAAGATGGATATGATATATTGCCACAACAGTTACAGTAATGCCCTGCAGCTTGTCTTTAACTCCATGCTCCCGTGCTGTTGCCCGGCTTACATGGCTACTATCCATGTAGTTTCCAGGCTGTCAGCACAGTTATTATGTAAATGATGTAAAAAATCAGTGGATTTGTTGACTCACAAAAATCAGGGACCATGTAGGGCTATTTCCTCAGTCTAAGCTTTTACAGGGTATTTATGTTTTCCATGGATGAAAACTTCTGAGCATCACGCAAACACAGTAAGTGGGGCTACACTCAACTAATCTCCTCTAATCCTGTGATGATGACTGTTAGGTGTTGGACTAGGGTGAGGATACCCTTAGGTTCAAGTACAGGGTACGTCAACTTTTACTCATACTGTGCTGGCATTGTAGGTCATAGGAGTGATGTTCAATTTTCTGTAATTAGCATATTCTTTATGTACCATGATGATAGGGATTATATTATAAAATGTTTTACATGATTTGCTGTGATTATGCATAGCTATGCTCTGCTGCATGTCAGTGCACATAGCACAACTTTGCACACTGCAGCAGGATGTCTAAAGCCTATCAAATATATCCTAAGCAGGTGAATGTCATTTAAAGCAGCCAATATCAGATGATGGCCCTAATCAAGAAATGTATAATGTATGCATACAGCCTACATTCTGATTTTCCCTGGATACTTCAACAACATTGAAGCAGAGACTTGGAACTTTTAACTGAGATAATGCTAAGGGCTGCTGCAGCTATTCTACATCTGTATGTGCTAGGTGCTGAAGTCAGTGCTGCTGGTGCTGATGACAATAGATCTAGGTTGAGAAGAAGAAGAGTGTTCAGGCCCAGGTAACCTACTAGGTGCTGCATGAGCTGAAAATTGTAGAGTGCTACAGGGTGGACAGGGAAACATTATAAAACTCTGAGCTCTGCTGGCTTCAACTTAGAGCCAAAGCTAACCAAGGGGAACCCATCACAGTGGAAACTAAGGTATGTGTAGCCCTTAGAATATTAGCTACAAATACTTTTCAAAGACCAGCTGGGGACATGATGGGGGTGTCACAGGCATCAGCATCCAGGATACTCCATCAATTCCTGTATGCTATGCTATGCTTATACATGTCAGTGAATGCATATATTTTCCCCTTACTGCTAAGAAGAGGACCAGCAATATGCAACACTTCAATCGTGTAGTCCACTACCCTGAAGTACTGGGTGCCATAGATTGCACTCATGTACACATCAAGGCACCGCAAGGGATACCACTCCATCAATTGCCAAGTCATGTGCAATGCCCAGGGGATTATCTTGAATATGTGCGCTAGCAACCCTGGCAGTTATCAGAACTCCCATGTCTGGCACACATCACAGCTGTACCAGATGTTTGCTAGGGGACATCCCACAGGGCCATTTACTGGGGGATGCTGGCTATACCCTGGAACCACGTATGACAACACCCATCAGAAATGTACACACACCCATGGAAAAACACCGCAGAGACATACATGTACAAACTAGGAACATCAGAGAGCATGTGTTTGGAGTTCTGAAGTCACGGTTTCTGTGCCAAGATATATCCAGTGGAGCCATGCAGTATGTTACACACACATGTACACAAATATTCACAGTTTGTGCTATATTGCACAATCTGATCCTGCAGAAACAGATGCAGCAGGATCTTCAAGGAGAATGGGAACACATCCCCCCTAGGTCACCACAGCCACAGTTACAGGAGGATTTTGAGGAGGAACCCCCAGCTGTTGTCCCAGTAGGTAGACATAGGCATGCTCACTATGCCCTTGCTTTGGCTAAGAGGCAATACATAGCACATTCACTGACCACCTAGCGTCTAATACCTACCTCTTACTCAAATGCATATATTAAAATTGATGCCAGACAACTCACACAACATTTATCTATGCATGTATTGACTGTGTACTGCTTGCATCAGACAGAGTCAGTCCAGGATTAATGCTGTGTCAGCAGATGCATTTGCAAGGTAAGGTCTGAACCTAGATTGTAGGTTTAAACACTATTATGACATATCCTTGTATTAAGGTTGCCACTCCGTTTTTTTCTGGACTATCCAGAAATCAAACTGATTCTCTGGTAGTCCGGAAAACACCATACAAACTCCAGAATTCTGTTTCAAAAACAGAAACAGACTATTGGAGTTTGTAAATTGACTGATTTACTATGCTTTTCTGTAAAAAAGCATAGTAAACCAGCTAAAAACAGGCAGAGGGAATGGAAAAAGAGGGCGTTCCCCACCAAGTGATTCAACAGTGATGTCGCAAAGTGGGCGGGATATGATCGGGAGAGGGGTGGGCAGGGTTACTGGTGATGCAAGGGGTGTGGCTTTACTCCGGTTTAAGCCACAACAAAAGGTGGCAACCCTACCTTGAATATGTCTTATCTTGTTACAGTATGCAAATATATAGTGATGATTTTGTAGATAACTTAAGTTAACATGCGAGTACACACACTTATATTACTACGATGTTACCATATGTAATTTTTATGCAGCGGGTATGAAACACTTACACAGTCTAAGCACAACTGACTACTGTTACATCATGCAAGAGAGAAGTTAGGAAGTGACTTCATTCTCTTGCAGTTTCTGACTTCAGGCTAGTTTGTATCCTAACAGTAAATGTATTTTTCCCCCACCACACAAAAACAGGATTATAAGACAAATAGATGTATAGTTATAATCATAATTATGACACATGTTATAGCTACAAACTGGTCTGTGTCCAAATGTAAGTCATAGAAGTACTTGTACAATATACAGTGCATGGTTTAGATTCATAGGTAGGTACTAGGCTATCTGCCTGAAGGCATTTATAAGCCTAGCCAGAATGTGTTGGCTTTCAAAACCCCCTTAGATTAATTCCCTGTGCCTCTGTCCAGCAGAGCCACTGAAATGATCCCCAGGGTAAACTGTCTGTTTCCCATCCACTCATCAGGGTTTCTCTTGAAGAGTGTTAGCGAGGAGCTCTTCCTAATGTAGATTGGAATCTTGCTCCAAAGCATGGGAAGTCTCTGGGGTAGAAATCTATCCCTCCAGCACATCCTATTTATTGTTGTGGTGAGGTTTAGGTCCCTAGAGTGTGTGGCTTGAGGGGATATGGTTTTCTTTAGATGGAGCATGTCCATCAATTCTGGGTTGGACATGGCGCTGTATGTCAGGCAGAGATCACCTCTGAGTAGGCGGTATGCAACCAAGTACAACTGGAGTTTCTTTAGTCGAGCTGCATAGGTAATCTGTTTGAGGCCAGTGATCCTCTTGGTGAGGTACTTCTGTGGTCTTTCCAGCTGTTGCAGGTGTCTTGTAAGGTACATCCCAAATTGGGCATTGTACTTTATGATGGGTCTGATGAGTGATGAGTAGAGGGGCGCAATGACCTCTTTTGATCTGGATGCGAACCCTTATGCGATTAGGTGGGCCACATAGAAGGATTTTCTAACCACTTTGGCAATGTGATTATCAAAGGTGATATGCTATCTACTTGGGTCCCCAGATCCCTTATCACGTCTTCTGTATTTAGGGGGCTACCACCTATGTGGTAGTTTGTGGGTACTCAGTTTTTTCCTAAGGGGGTGACTATGCACTTTTTGGCATTTAGCTTGAGGCCATGAGTTTGACACCAGGTATCTGTCTCAGTGAGACCCTTTTGGAGGATGTCTATGTCAGCCAGAGAGTCAATTATATCCCCTAGTTTACAGTCGTCTGTGAACTTGGTCAGCCATAGTCTTCCTGTGCTTGTCTGTACCTCTGAGAAGTATATGCCGAACAGGAGGGGTCCTAGGACTGAGCCCTGAGGAATGCCACTTGTAACCAGTTTAGAGTTGTACCTAACTCCTGCAACTCTTACCATGTGGGTTCTGTCCGTGAGCCAGTTGGCAACCCATCTCATGATGTAGGGGATTATGTTCAGGCTGGTGAGCTTGTCTATAATACCAGAATGGGGAATGGTGTTGAAGGTCTTTGCTAGGTCTAGGTAGGCTGTGTAGACCACCTTTCCCTCATCTATAGCCTTGGTAACTGTCTCAAAGAAGTCCACCATGTTTAGGAGGCATGATCTGCCCTTAACAAAGCCAAACTGGGTAGGTTCCAGTGTTTGGAGGTTCCCAGTGTCTCTGTTAATGAGTTCCATGATGATGCCTTCATAGCCTTGCAGACCAAGCTGGTCAGGCTTATAGGGTGATAGTTCCCGGGGTCTGTTGTGGCTCCACCTTTGTGGAGCGGAATAACCATTGTTGTGTGCCACTCCATTGGGTATGTAGCCTGTGGAGAGGCTGAGTTTGAACAGTGTGTTTAGGTGAGGGGTTATTTCATCTTTGAGCTCATGTATGATGCAGCCTGGGACACTGTCCGGTCCCATTGATGCTGTGTTTTTGGCTTTGGAGAGGGCTGTTTTAACCTGAATGTCTGTAATTTCAGGGGCTCTACATTTTTCTGGTATGGTTATGGGCCCTTTTGGGGCTGAGAGGGGGTGAAGTTTGCACTGAACTTTCTGCCAGGATGTTGGTGATATCAGTTGGTTCAGTGTATTTTGTGCCATTCTGCACTAACTCCGAGCAGATCTGAGAATTGCCACATAGAGTCTTGACATAGCTAAAGAATGCCTCGTGGTTATCTTTGGAGTCCTTGGCAATTTTTCTTTCGAAGCTAGCCTTGGATGATTTTAGGAGGGATTGTAATTTCTTGTTGATACTGATCAGGGACGTCTTACCTTCTTGGGATTTTACTCTTTTCTGTACTAGTTTCCTCCTTCTATTGTATAGCTTGTTTATAGCAGGGGTCCACCAGACTGGTTTCCTTTTCTTGGAGGAGTGAGTCTTGGTTTTGCTTGGGATAGCATGATAAATGCATTCTTGTAGGTGCTCGTAGAGTGCATTAGTAAAGGATTTTGCAGCTTGGACAGTGTTATCCTTTAGCATGAGGGCTTTGAAATTTTCCACCTCGGTCATAAGTAGCGTGAAGTTTGCTTTTGAAAAGTTTTTCACAGTGGTTTCCTTGACCAGGGCTGGGGGCGGAATGTGGATGTCCAAAATGATTAGTTTATGGTCAGATCTAACCAGCGAGGGGTTGACCTCAGTGTGGAACACTGCTCATCCATGTTGGTGATAACCAGGTCCAATATGTTGTCACCTCTGGTGGGGGTGTTGACCAGTTGATCCAGGGCATTTGAGTTTATAAATTCTAGGAAATGTTGGGCAAGGGAGTTAGTACTTGAGTAGTTCTCCCAGTTAATGTTTGGGTAATTGAAATCACCCAATATTAGGGTGTTTGGTAGGACCTTTATGTTTCCCACTGTTTCCAGAAATGTGGAATGGGGGTCCTGGGACATGGTCGGTGATCTGTAGCAAGCTACAATTTGAACTGCAGTTTCCCCATTGTCAGTTGCACATGGATGATCTCTGAATCATCGTGCTGTGCCACCAACCTGGAGGTGTGGGCATCTTTGATGAATATGGATACGCCCCAGCATTTTGTGGTTCGGTCTGGGTTCTGTGGCCAAAATGTATGGTATGAGTTGTAGCATGATAGTGCTGGGGTGCTCTCTGGAGCCTTAAACCAGGTTTCTGTTACTGCACATATATTGAGTTTCTCCATACTGAGGAGTGCCTTGAGTGCATGCATTTTGAGGTTTAGACTTCTGGCATTGAGCAGCATTGCCCTCAGTTTTTTGTTACTTGTGCTATTTATGGTGGTGGGTTTGTCTTTTGTGCCTTGCCTAAAAAAGGCACTATGGGGGTAGCAAGAGCCTTGGCCAGTATTTGAAAGCCTAAGGATGACAGGTGCAAGCCATCTCTAGCGAAGCAGTGTGGCTTGTCAAGCATGTCATCCCAGGCGGATAGACACTGGATCCCCTTTGAATGACACCAGAAGCTTAGCCAATTGTTGAAATTGATAATTTTTTCTTTATACCGTGGTATCATTCTTGGTGAGAGTAGGAAATTACTCAGCGTCAGGGTCATACTGGCCTGGGCTAAGTGATCAGAGAGCTCTTCCATGTCTCATAGATTAGGTTCATAGATTAGTACTTGGCTAACTGCCCCTGAGAGCCATTTTAAGCCTAGCCAATTATCCCCTGTGAGATTCAAAACCTGTACCTTGTGTTTGTAAGACAAACACCTTAACCATTAGGCCACCCTCCCAGCCAACTTCTCTTTTCATGTAGTCCAGAGAGGTGCGGCTCAGGTCATTCACACCAACATGTACAATGACAGAGTCATATTTGTACTTGTTCTGGAGTGACCTGAGTGCTTGTGTTATGTGGCGGATCCTGGCACCCAACAGGTAGCTAACAGTAACCTTCTCCTTGTCCAGCCTAGTGAGTGGGACATCAGTGTGCCTGACTATAGAGTCAGCTATTACTAGTGTGTTTGGTATGTTATTTTGACTTATGGGCTGTGATTGCATGGCACACTGGTTTTGTGAAGTATGTGTTTCATGGCTTGTGTTGGGGGATGGAGGTTGTTTGGATGTCTGCTTTGGAGTAGAGCATCCAGATATGTTTTCGTGTATTTATGTGTGTTTTTTGCCGGTGCTGGTTTAATAGGTCTATGTGAGACTGGTGGTGTGATGCAAGTAATTCCCTTCTCCTCTTGACTGTCTGATCCAGTCTTGTGTTGAGAGAGCTTAGCCTCCAGTTTGGCTGTATAATTGCATCTCTCGCATGTATTAGTGTTTGGTGGTAGGAAGAGAGGGCTGTCTGTGTACATGATGCAGTTGTAACGTTGTCTCAAAATGCTCAGATTCACCAGCTGGACTGGAGAGTACACCTGAAACTGCCCCTTGGACATGCCTGGATAGGTACAGTGAACTGTTTTACTGATTGGTTGGTAAGGTCGAATAGAGAGCCTTGTCCTTCTGTACAGTATAGGGGGGGGGGGTCTAGTGCTAGGGTTTATTAGTGCTTGCTGTGAGTTTTGAGCAAGTGCTGGGCTGAGAAATTATGGTTTGAGTGCTTAAGTTGAATGTTTGTCTAGTTCCAAGGGAAAATTTGAAGAGGAGACTTTGTGGAGCTGGGAATAGTTATACCCTAGCTAACAGGCACTGCCCAGCACGCAAATGCGCTTTTTATAGCAGGGAAATGAAAGAGATAGAAATTAGCCCAAAATGGCCAATAAACTACTAATTTCTGTGCTGAAACTACTCCTCCAGGGAGAGATAGGCTGCTCAAAGCTCCCCTCTCTCACAGGTGAACAGAGAAACTTCCTTCTATCCAAGTAGGTATGGGCAAAAACAGAAACTTGTAACACAACCCTGAATTCAACACTAACCTGAAAACTGGACTATACTAGCGTAGAAAGGTGGGAAACAAGTAGTATTTTTTTTTTTTTTTTTTTTTTTCAGAAAATAAAGCAGATACAATCAAAAAACACTTTAAAGGCACAAAAATGGCTATAACACTTGAGTGTGTAGCCTATAACAGTTAAACAGGTAATTTAAACACAAAATGACTTTGTAAAAGTGTAGGCAGTAAAATTAGTACAATATGTAGCTGAAACAAGCTTTTTAAATTAGTGAAATGATAAAAATCAGTGTTTTAGGTGGAATTAGCTAAAGGCAGCGAGAAAATGCAGAAAATGATACTTCTCCAAAGTCTCTCTTTTGTCTCTCTGCTGCTGTAGAACTCTACAGGGCAGCAGGCAGGAGCTTGCTGAGCTGTATACAAGTGCAAAAACTTCACAAATGTGGTTTTATAGCAGGGAAATGAAAGAGATAGAAATTAGCCCAACATGGCCAATAAACTACTAATTTCTGTGCTGAAACCACTCCTCCAGGGGCAGATAGGCTGCTCAAAGCTCCCCTCTCTCACAGGTGAACAGAGAAATGTCCTTCTATCCAAGTAAGGTATGGGCAAACACAGAAACTTGTAACACAGCCCTGAATTCAGCACTAACCTGAAAACTGGACTATACTAGCGTAGAAAGGCGAGAAACAAGTTTTTGTTTTTGTCTTTTGTTTTTTTTTTCCAGAAAATAAAGCAGACACAATAAAAGAAACACTTTTTTTTTTTTTTTTTTCAGAAAATAAAGCAAATACAATCCATTTAATAGCAGTGTACTGTTTTTATGAAGGTGGTTGTGTGAGGAATGACAACAGTTTTGGAAAGCCAAAAGGACTAAGGCAGCCATTCTGCTTAATGAATCTTTAATGGTGTTTAGGGTTCAAATCCTGATGTGAGTTGAAGTGTTGGATGTGTTTTTGCAATAGTGTTTTTACAGACTGTGTGTAAGGGTTTCCTGTGACAATGGCCCAGTTTTCTTTATTAACATTTTTTTTCCTGTGAAAATGGCCCAATTTTCTTTAATTACATTTTTCCTGTGACGGTGGCCTGATCTGATTGCCATCTTAGGTGAAGCCCCATCCTCGATTTACAGGAAGTCCAAGAACATTAGAAGTTTTGTTGAATTTAAATGTAGACTATACGAGAGAAACACTAAAAGATGTGAAGCTAATTGTACATTTTGTATATTTAAACAGTAAGGTGATAGTTTTACTTGTCCTTAATTAAAGAAAATCATTAAGATGAGTGCAGGGTGTGACTGTAGCACTACAAAAGGAAATTTACAGGGCACAGTGCAATGAATGTGATGCATTTTATGTGGACAAACCTTTAAATAAACTTAAGCGTAGGATTTCATGTCCTCTCTGGATGTAAAAATAATGTACTAGCCAAACACCTTGCCCTGCATAAAAGACACACAGGTTTAAAGTTTCAGATACTGAATTGCATAGACATGGGTGATCTTGAAGGAGACATCATGAGTATGCTGGAAAAATGTGAACTCGTGTCAATTAAAGCTGAACTCTTTCAGGAAACCTGGACTAAACTTCTTCTGTTCACTTAAAAGTGTACTGGAACTCAGAAAATTGCCACATTGTTTACATGACTAATTTTATTTTATTTTATTCTTCCAGTTGGTTTTAAATACCATGATACATAATTTTTAATAGAAGTGTATATTTTGTTTCTATCATCACACATTTTTTTTTTCTTTTTTCTTCTTTTTTCCACTTTATTTGAAATTATGTTTAATAACGATACTAGGTAATTATACAATAGTATTTTTATAGATAGTTTTATAGGGTTCTTGTACACAGACCTGAAGAAGTCTAGAAGGATGAAAAAAATCCGTGTTAACAATAGGTTATGGAAATAGAATATGGTTTGCACAATGGATTTTTTTGCTTGCAAAATTATATGTATATATTTATATATATATTTTAGATTGCCAAGTGGAAAAAGGTTTATATATTTCCAACCATGTAGTGTATTATCTTAAATAAAATCACAAACTTAAATCTGGTAAATAAGAGGTATCACATCATTATTAATTTTATTTAAAGGACATAAGGGTTATATTACTATGACAGACAGCTACTAAGTAGGGCAGGACCAGCTCGAATGTCACACTGATGGGGGAAGGAATGTGAATTTGTTAACATGTATGCCAATACACTGTGTTTTACAGAACAATAAATCACTCCAATACCTAATAAAAAGTATGTATATAGTTATAAAGTTTGTCATGAAACTATTATTCTGTTATTTTTGTTTTACTTGGATCGCTCATTTGTGTACTTAATAAAGGATTTTCAACTGGAAACAGACTGCCCACCCTGCTTGGATTACTTTTGAATACTTAGTAATTCTGTATAATATTTCAAACTATATTTTTTATTATTATTTTTTTTTTTTACTTAGGATGAGTTTAAGTTCTCTACTTCTGCTGCCATTACATAATCTTATTGATATACAGTGATTAACTAGATATATATGAATTGGAAATCTTCCACACAGAGAAGTTTCTTACACTGTCTTGTTTTTGGAGCCACTGCCACTATACTTGTTTAGTGGATGCCGTGGTGGTGCAGCAGTAGCATTGCCACCTCACAGCAAGATGTTATCCTGTTCAATTCTCAACTGGAGTGCCTTCTGTGTGGAGTCTGCATGTCCTCCCTGTGGTCGAGTGACATTTGAAAGACATGCATAAATGGACGTGCCTTCATTGAAGGTTGGGCATTGGGCTGGCACCTCGGCACCATAAAAATCCACTGCTAATCATTAGCGGACTGGAGTTCCACTGTGGCGACCCCTATCCGGGAAAAGCTGAAAGAAGAACTCATACTTGTTTAGTGGGTTGTTTGAGACTTTGGGGATGCCACAGAGAGTAGTAATTATTACATCACATACATAGATCTGTGTTCTTACTGTTCTATATTTCCCAGACGTGGAAACATTGCAAACTGATGGCACAGTATAACTACCTGTAGAGACAGTTAATAAACATCTGTGTATTTCCTCACAACCAACCTCAACAACATTCAGTAAAATCATGGGATCTCCTTAATACTACAACACATACATCTAACACAAAACAAACATGTAATATATAATGTTGTGTGCTCCCTCATAGATATGGCCCTGTAGTTGTGCTCATAGGCTTGTACTGACAAAGGCAAACATACAAATATGCTCAATAAGGAACTTATGCTGTTACACAGCTATGGCTTATAAACAGTATACTACTGTTAGTGTACTAGCCTCAGCTGACAATAAGGAGTAATGTGCTTATGCAGGCCTCCCAAGCTGGTGTTCTCTATATCCCTTGATGATGTCATCTACTGTAAGTTCACATTCAGTCATGTTAAAATCAGACTTGTGTATTGACACTTGCATTAAAAACTGTTTTCTAGTCTGTACACTTAAGTAGGGGTTTGGTTCTCACAGTAGTAGTAGTAGTAGTAGTAGTAGTAGTAGTAGTAGTAATAGTAGTAGTAGTGTGTGTGTATCTGTCTATAAAGAATAGTGGGACTGTGCATCTAACACTGCCTTGTCAAATGGCATGGTTTTTACTTTGTTTTTGTGCTTGCAAAAACATCTATGTTTAGCAGTCATCCAACCTCTTGCCCCCAGAGAGCCATCTGATGTAATCTGCTATAAGATCATCTACACTCCTATTAAAGTCATACTTGTGCCGTGGCAAGTGCATTAAGTACTGTGTTGTCTAGCCTATAACCTTAGATAGGTAGGGGTTCTAATCTCACTGCAATTGACTTGGTGTTTGTGTGTGACTATCTCCATAAAGAAAAGTGGGAGTGTGTCTACCACATTGGCATTATAAAATGGCATGGTCTTGCATTGCTTTTGTGATTGCACAAACATCCATGTCCATGTCTAGTAGTCCTGCAACCTCTCCCCCCCCCCCGGGCCTGCTGATGTCATCTGTTATAAGATCAACTGAAGTGCTGTTAAAGCCAAAGTTGTGCCATAGCACATACATTAAATATTGTGTTTTCTAGTGTGTAACCTTAGATAGGTAAGGGTTTAAATCTTACTGCAGCCATCTTGGTGTGTGCATGTGTCTAGTTCCATAAAGAAGAGTGGGAGTGTGTTAAAATCAATTGCAGTCCTATTAAAGTCAGACTTGTGCCATGGCACATGTATTAATTACTGTGTTCTGTAGTCTGTAAACTTAAATAGGTAAGCGTTCTAATCTCACTGCAGTCAGTCTGGTGTGTGCTGCTGGTGGGCATAATACAGAGCATTTTACCACAGCCTATGGTACATGGGTCTATATTATTTCAGTGAATGCTTAAAATAGCGAATGCTGTATAATTGCCGCAATAAAGTTGAACTCCCTAAATCCTGAACACACGGCCCAGTGATTTTTTTCCCTGGGAAATAAATTGCTGTTCCGTGTGTTTGGGATTTAAGGATTTCAACTTTATTGGGTCAATTAAACAGCGTTTGCTATTTTAAGCATTCGCTGAAATAATATAGACCCTGGTACACTGTCTTCCTGTCTTCAACAGACACTGCTGATGTCAGCTATATTAGATGATTGGATATGTATTGCTCACAACAGATCATGGGCACGCAATGGCCTGGCAAATGGGTAGATGTCACTTCATGCAATATAACACAGACAACAGTGACAGTCCTTTGATGCTATGCTTAAACATCATGACATCTCTTTGCAATGGTGATAGACAAGTTGACACAGGAGATCACACAGGAATCCCTAAACACTATGATATTTGTGGATGACATTGTGATCAGAGAACATGTTTAGTAGATCCTGCAGTGGTGGAGTTATGCTATACAGAGGACAGTAAATAATGGCATAAGGACTAACATAGAAAATATGTCTGTGAATGAGAGGGAGGATAAGGGAATGGTGAGACTGCAGGAAGTACTGTTGGTGAAGGTGTATGATTTTAAATACTTGGGAGCAAAAGTTCACAGTAACAGTGAGTGTGGAAGGGAGGTGAAGAAGACAGTACATGCAGGGTGGAGTGGGTTTAGAAGCGTGTCAGGAGTGATTTGTAACAGATGGGTACCAATAACATTGAAAGGGAACGTCTATAAGAGTGTACTGAGAACAGCTATGTTATGTGCTTTGGAGACAGTGGCACTGACAAAAATACAAAAGCCATAACAGGAGCTGCCTGAGTTCCAGATGTTAGGATTTGCATTGGGTATGCGGAGGAGGGAGAGGATTACTAATCAGTATATTAGAATGTCATCTCAGGTTGTGGGGCTTATAGACAAGGACAGAGGCATGAGAATGAGTTGCTTTGGTCACATGCTTAAGAGGGATGCTGAGTATATTTGGAGGTGGATGCTAAGGATGGAGCTGGCAGGTATGAGAAAAACAGAAAGCCCTAAGATGAGGTTCATGGATTTGGTGAACAAATATATTTAGGTGGTTGGTGTGACAGAACAAGATATAGAGGAAAGGAGGGTCTGGAAGTATATGTGCTGTTTCAACCCATCATGGTAGTAGCCAAAAGAATAAGAATACTAGGATGACATCTGTTTTCATAGAAATCACACCTGTACACTTGTGGTAAGTGTGTACAGTAGAAGTATATATTTGAAGGTTACCATTTTTGGACCCAGTGTGGGCTTTAACAGTGTTTCCTTGGATTACCTGCTCTGTTGTAGTTTATGTGCAGACACCTTAACATTTTTCCCTCATAAGTACAGAAATGACAATACACTTATTTTTCAGTGCAATCAGCTGCTGCTATGTAGCAGAGTAGATCCTCAAAAGCTTTAAATAGCTGTCACAGCTTATGTTACCTAACAAGCAGCAATTAAAACACTTACCGATCAATTACAGAGCTATAGATCCACCTTAATAAAGACCTCCAAATGTACATACCATAGGTTACTCCCCTGAAAATAACACTCAGATCACATATACCTCTCCTTTTAGCATTCTTTGTGCAGATACATGGTTCAAACTTCCCATTCTCATCTATCAGTTTCCCTCCATTTCCCCTGCAAGACTAGTTGGCATGATGTTTTAACCCAGTGCGTATAATGCCTCACATGGATAATTGTAGGAGGACAAACTCACTTGCACAAACTTAAGTGGATTTTTTAAACTGAGATGCCATGGAAGAAATAGTGTACCATCCCACAAAGGTCTGTAATGTGTCAGACCTGTTCCTCACCAATATGAGTGAACAATGTAATAGCACATGTGTAGTGCCTGCACTGTTAATCCAACCATAAAACAGTATATGTAGAATTTGGAATACTTAACAAACTCTCTAAAGGAGGACTCAGGTTCAAAAACAACATCCAAGGTAACTACACCCTCCTAAGGGATGGTATAATCAATGTCCAAGCTCAGGTTTCCACACAGGACATTGACAGCTGTAGTAAGTTGCACCCTGATGCCCTGTCTACATATCTACAAAAATGTATACATACAGCCATGCCTGATATGCTCAAAGCAGATCCACTGGGAAATTTAATCCATGCTGGTGTATATATGTCATTATTACATTCCACAGTAAGTGTCAGAAGCTGCTGTGTACAAATACAATAAGTACAAGCAGTCCATGAAGGCCACTAACCTCAAGGCACCAAAACCAATGAGACACCTTGGCGAAGCCTCATGTAGTAACTATGTTAATAGTTTATGACACATATCCAGGCATAACCATAAGCCCGTCTTCATTTATATCTTCAAACTAATATATATAACTCAGATGTATTTTTAAGTAATTTTGAATGGTATTGCAAATAGTGACCCACTGTAAATTCCAAACCTGGTAGCAAGCACAGGTGGCTGTAAAGTGTCCTTCCTCACAACACCAAGCTTACTATATTTGTACATCATTACCTCTGAAATGGTGTATCTCCAAAGAGCATGTTATCACTGCTCACTCCAATACTTGGAGCACAGATTCTATGGGAGCAGATGACATTCTTGGATGTGTTCTTTATGTGCTGCAACAGTGAGCTACTGCACTAGGCACCATATTCATCCACTGTTTGAGTACTTCTGTTTTCCACACACTGAAATACAGTGACCATTTCCCACCCACATAATGTAGGACAGGCAGCATACAACAGGAATTATAGCCCCATAACTATATTCAGCCTTCACTTTAAGGCAATGGAAACAATCTGCATGCATCTCAGATGTAAAGGTAATAGGTGACCTTCAAACAGTAGCTCTGTTCCAGTTAGCTATTCTCATGGGTAGCTTGTGCCTGTAAAACCTGTCGGAAATTAAGACTATGAGCAGAGACCTATACAAGGCTGTACACTCATCCTATCTTGCATTGGCCATGCCCTTCAATGCAATCCAACATTTGGTTTCAATGAGAAACTAACCAAGGTGAATATCACACCTTCTGTTAACAAGTGGGTTGCAAATCGGATCGCAGACCAACAATACTCAGCGAAAGTGGGAGACCTCACCTCAAACAGCAGACCTGTCATTTGTGTGGTAACAGATATGTCAGTGTTGTCTCCCCTCTTGTTTGCCATATACTTATCAAAAGGCCAAAAAAAAAAAAAAATCAAAGGATGTGTAGCCAAACATCTCTGTGCCACTAATGACAGCTGACAAAGCCATGGGTGTTATAACAACTGCACAAACATGCATCACCATACCCTGTGTTAATAAATGTTCCTGCTTATTTAAAAATAACCCAGACTACAGTATTCCCAACGAGTCTTCGTGGGTTCTGTTTAAGTAGCTTTATTCTATACAAACACATCACTGTAGTGGCTTATTGACTATGACTAAGTAACTTATATACAAACTAACTACTGTGATCATACATGCTCAGTCACTAGCTGCTTCTACAAAATGGCACTAGGGATTGCATGTATCTGGAATTCATACACGCACACACAGCCTCGCATGCTTCTTAAAGACATAGTGCACACACATGCTACACTCTTGATCTACATCGTCCCTCTTTGAGAAATACATCATGCAATTTGTCATGAGATTATTTAGCATGCAGAAATCACAGATAATCTAAAGACATGCATTATACAATACAAAGTACACAGATATATACAATCAAGTCCATGTTGCTGTGTATTTACACTAGGCTTAGAAACATCCATATCGTGTGACACAAAATTGGGAATCAGACTTAACAACTTGGACAGTCTCTGCAAAATGGTTGATGTGTGGAATATTCAAATTACTCTCTGGAGCAGAATCAGACTTTTGAACACATACTGGTCTGGAAACAATGTCTGACTCAGTCTTTGGTTTAGAGTTTGTAACACATATACAATGTTGTGATTGCAATGATGATGATTCTGGTACAGGAAGAAGATGTCTGCCATTCCTCCTATACTGCACACCCTCAGAGTTTACCAAATAGGATCTCACCTTGGCACAGATACCTGTAATCTGTCCTATTCGATCAAAACCTTTCGTTGTCTGAATTCATACTGTCTCTCCTTCCCTCAACAAACCAAAGTATTCTGCTCGATCTATCATAACTAGATTTCTAGATATTATGCTTCTTCAACAATTGAGCCATGATGGTTTTATTGTTCTTAGAGTTAGGCTGTAAGAAACTTGATGAAATAGATAAGAGTAGTTGTAGTTTATCTGGAAAGTAGTCTTTGAGCAGGTGAGCCAAGAATATCATCACAAGGTATGTTTCTCAGATAAACTAAATTTAAGAATACATCAGTATTGTCATGTTTTGACTTTTCAAGTATTTGCTTTGCACTCTGTACTGCTCATTCAGCTAGACCATTGGCTTGAAGATATTCAGGACTACTAGTGACATGTACATAGTCTAATTCTCTTGCAAATTTCTGAAATAACTGGCTAGTAAAATGAGTACCATTCTCAGAATAAAGTTTGTGTGGACTACCATGAACTGAGAAATGACATTTTAACTTAGTTATAACAGCTCTTGAAGTTAAGTTTGGTAGCAGATTAATTTCAAACCAATTTGAGTAAGAGTCTGCCAAACCCAAATAGTGTTGATTGTGCCACACAGATATATCAGTTGCTACATTAGAACAAGGTAATTTAGGTATTGGATTTAGCTGAAGTGATTATCTTGGCAAATGCACCCTGGTACTATTATATACTGAACAAGAAGAAAGAACTCTATCAATGTCTTTTGTTAATGAAGACCAAAATATTACTTCACTTGTCCTTCTCTTAGTGGAAATTAAACCTGGGTGACCACGATGCAAAATTCAAATATATTTTTGCTGTAAGGGAGCAGGGACAGCAATTTTAGGACCTTTGAAAATAATGCCATCTTCCATCAACAATTCATCTCTGTAAGGAAAATACAATTGCACCTCAGGTAATACACTAGATTGCTTTGATGGCCATCTGACATTGATGTAGTGGTTAAGCTTTTGCAAAACTGGATCAGTCATAGTGTGATCTCTCAACTCATCAAGTCTAGTGGTGGAAAAATTGCACACTGACATTTCATCAAAGTCAAAAGTGTCAGCATTAAGCTGTACTGTTGTACTTCTAGGCAATCTGGAAAAGGTATCAACCAGATAGAGCAATTTACCTTTAATGTAGACCATTTTGAAATTGTAATTTTGCAATCTGAGCATCATTCTTTGTAATCTTGCTGGAGTGGAATGCATAGGTTTCTTTAGAATGGTAACTATAGGCTGATGATCAGTTTCAATCTGAATATATCAATATTAAATATAATAGTGCAACTTGGAACATGTGAAAACTATCACCAAAAGCTCTTTCTTGATTTGAGCATAATGCATCTCAGTTTGAGTAAGTGTCCTTGATTCATAGGCTACTGGTCTGCCCTCTTGAAGAATAACTGCACCTGGACTAAATTTTGAAGCATCACAAGAAAGAACAACTGGTTTATTCACATCATAGTACCTTAATGTAGGTGGGGTGGCAATTTTCTGCTTAAGGTCATCAAACGCCTTCTGATGATGTTGCAGCCATGACCATACGACATTTTTGCATGTTATCTCTCTCAAAGGTGCTGTCAGCTCACTGGAATCTGGTATAAACTTCCCTAAATAATTGACCATGCCCAAAAAATGCTGTAAACTTTGCACATTATCTAGTGCTGACATCTGTAAAATAGCTGTTTGGTTGGTTGGGTCAGGTCTTAAGCCTGTACTTGTAAACAGATGTCCAACACGGGATACTTCTGGAAGTCTGAATTTGCACTTCAGAGGATTGAGCTTCAAATTTACTTCATGTGCTCTGTCTAGAACTTTTTTGAGCTTTCCGTCATGTTCTGCATAATCATTGCCTCCAACTAAGAGATTGTCTACTATTATGGCACAGGGATATCCTGAAAATATTTGTTCCATTGAATGCTGAAAGATTTCACTTGCAGAATTTATTCCAAATGACATCCTTAGGAATCTGTATCTGCAAAACAGAGCACCATAAGTAGTTAGAAATGAGGATTTCCAATCAAACATCTCTTGTCAAAATGAACTCTCTGCATCCAAAACAGAAAATACAGTGGCATTCGGTATTAGAGCTGCAACTTCCTCAACTGTATACATTGGATGATATGGCTTTTTTAATGCTTTGTTAAAATCTCTAGGATCAATGCATATTCTGATGTTGTCTGAGCCTTTCTTATGAGCAGCTACCATGGACAACACCCATTCAGCTGGTTATTTGACTGAACAAGTCACATCTTGCTGCACCATCTTATCCAGCTGAGCTTTGACTTCATTTTGCATTGCTATTGGAATTTTTCTTGCTGGTCTGACTACTGGAGTGACCTCGGGATTCAACGTCATGGAATACACAACTGGAAGTTTGCCCAACTTGCCATCAGAAACATCAGCATACTCTTGAGAAAATGGCTTCGGAAAAACTTGAACTTGGAACTGCACTCACATGATGAACTTCTTTGGCAAAAGAAAGCAGATTAATTCTCAAACTGTCTTTGAGACCTAGTAAAGATTGCACTGGTTGATGGATTACATAGAATAATAAGTTGTAACAGTTCTCAGCCAAATAACATGAAAGTATTACTGAACCCTCAGTATGAATTTCTTTTCCTCCATACGCAACAAGTCTCGCACTGTGGTCACATTGAGTTGTTCCTTAGTTCTCACTTTTGCAAATGTGTCTGCTGATATAACATTATATTTTGACCCAGTGTCCACTTTGAGCTATGTGGATTTTTCATTGATCTAAACCATACAAGACACTTCACTCCTTGTTAATCAGTTTACTGCATCAACTCTTTCTCCAAGTACTGAGACACTCTACATAGAAAGCTGATTATTTTGGCTCTACTTAATCAACTTGCTTCTTTGTGCGACCTTTCTTTACAACTGAGTGAGGATTACTTGATTTGCAAAACTTCTGGAAATGGTTCCATTTTTTTATACTTGTAGTATCACTGACCATATATTAAACACTTCTCTCTTTTAGACTCATGATTTGCACCACAATTGTGACAGTTAACAATAAAGCTAGACTTGAGTTTTGCTGACTCATGTTTGTGTTGCACTGAGCTGGTGGTGGAGCTTGCACTTTTTCTGGAACTTTCTGGAAAGCTTCATACCTCCTTTGGAAACCTGTGGCTGCCCTTTGCTTAGGCCAGTTTCTGATTGCCATGTGTTGCATACTATCTATGTTTGCTCTGGAGCTTACTGAAACCATGCTTTTGTCACTTGCAAGCAAGTTTGTATGTCTTTCTGTCAACTCATGGATTTGACAAATTTCTTTTGCTTTGCTTAATGTCATATCACTGTCACAAAATAAAATCTTTCTCACTGCAACACTATTAATACCACACACAAGTCTGTCCTTTATCAGCTCATCTTTCAAATCACCAAACCAACACATTTTAGCTTTGTTTCTCAAGTCAGTTATATAAGCTGTAAATGTTTGCCTGGTTTCTGATCTCTTGTGTAAACCAAATGCCTCTCTAATGTAATATTCATCTGGGGGTTACACATTTCTCTGAATTTACACTTCAAACACTCCAAACACTCAGGGTCTTCCCTTGATTCAGCTTGCACAACAATATGACAGTCTGCTCCTTCACCGTCATACACTGCTGGTGCATATACAAATGAACATTCTCTTTCTATGGCCTCTGAGCCTGCTAGATTTAGCAAAATAAATGCCTTGGTGCATGCCTCTTTATCTGCATAAGCTGCTTTTATGAAAATATTGCACTCCTGTTCAAATATTCTCTAGTTCTCTGCAATATCCTGATCAAATACAAGTCGTTGACGTTTTTTGAAATCCATCTGCCATATTAACACATACCAGAGAAGGGTCTTGCAAATTCATATGAATGCACACACATATGTGCATAAGTAATTGGCATAAACACAATTTGTTCAATGCTTTTGTGCCCTGTACTTATACTTTCTCTCTTTGAGCTTCTTGGAATTGTGCGAATGAACAACCTTGTAGTACTTTCAAATAACTGGACTTTGCAAAATAAACTTCTTGGGCTTCTTGATGCTTTATTGCACTTTGTGAAATCACTTTTCAATTTCTAGATGCTTTACTGTACTTTGCAAAATAGGTTTTTAGATTTCTCGATGCTTTACTGTGCTTTGCAAAATAGCCATTTAAAGCTATCAGTGCCTTACAAAACTTTCTGGAGCAGCTTTATAAACTTTCCGATAAATAACAGAACTTTGTGGAATAATTTCTCAGACTTTTGTGATGGCCTTTTATGTAATCTTCAATTGATAAAGACGGAAATGCTGATATCATTTACTTTCAGAATTGGTAAAGGCAAAGTCATTGATCATGATCTGCTATGGTTGTGGAATTGGTAAAAGCAGAAATCATTTGCTTTGAAATTGGTAAAGGTGAAAATGCTAAAGTAGTCACTTGGAACTTTATTGATAATGGTAGGAATGCTATAGTGAAGCACCATCATTTGTCAAAGTGATCATTTTAAGAAACATTCAAGAACTTTACGATGTGACTGAGCAATTCATGAGCACTGTAATACTCTTGTAATCTTTTGTAAGAAGCACCTCAATGCAGAAAACATATCGAGCAACTGTACAATGCGAATAAATCGACTTGTTGCCCAAATTCAATATCTTTTGAAGTATCTGGACTTTGCCAATGACCACATGCAATACACTGAAAAGATCCCAAAAGGGCAGTACCTTGCTTGGCAACTCTTTTCAGTATAAGAATCACACTGTAATGGCAGTACTCTGCTAATAGACACACCCAGCACAAGAAATTTTCTTCAAATAACCTTGCTTTGGCTGGATTACATGAGATAGCTGCACTTTGCACACAGTGAACTCTTTGAAATACATGCACAGCAATAAGCACTCACTTTAAGCACTTATGCACACTCTGAGATACTTTGAATAACTTTAATTATGCCCTTGATACAATACGAAGTCATAGTTATGCCTAAACACAGCACTTTGCCCAAAGACAAGCAGTTGCCTTGCTTTATTTTTGCTTACTGTGCTCTTTTTTTCTTTATTCTATTCCTTTAACTCATTTAAGACTTTTTATGCCCAACGTGCTTTCTTTGTGCTCGTTTTAGTCTAAACACATCTGATTCTGCCTTTAACATGCTCATTCGGCCTTAAACATGCTTGTTTTGTCTTGAACATGCTCATTTTGCCTTAATCATGCTTGTTTAATACTTTTATCTTAAACATTTTCTTTAGTTAAAAAACTTTTTGTACTTTCCGCTTGCCTGATGATGGAGTTTGTGCCTTTGTAATGCCATTTCTTGCCTCTTTGCAATGAGTAAATTATTCATATTATTTTTCATTACTTTTGATTCTTTCTGGTTGGGTTTGTACTGTTTTCTCTCAGTTTTACCATCGGTGTCATCTCATGGCTCCAGATGTTCTCTTTTCCATCCCACTTATGACAGCACGTTGCTTTTGCATTGGTACATGAATAAATGAGGCTTTGTGGGTTCTGTTTAAGTAGATTTATTCTACACAAACACATCACTGTAGAGGCTGTTTGACTATGACTTTGTTGCGTCTTTTGGCTTTTCCCGGTTAGGGGTCACCACAGCGGAACTCAGGTCTGCTAATGATTGGCAGTAGATTTTTACGTGCTAAGTTGCCGGCCCTCACACATAACCTTCAACAAAGGTACGCCCATTCACGCATGTCTCCACACAGAAGACAGTCTAGCTGAGAATCAAACAGGACGTCTTACTGTGAGGTGACAACGCTACCACAGCACCACCACTGCTGTTTGACTTTGACTAAGTAACTTATATACAAACTAACTGCTGCGATCATACATATTCACTCACTGGCTGCTTCTACAAAATGGCACTAGGGAATGCACGTGTCTGGAATTTATACATGCACGCACAGCCTCGCATGCTACTTAAAGACATAGCACACACGCATTACACTCTGATCTACAGAGCACATGTTGACTGCAAAATGTGTGTACTGTGGGGAGGAAGCCATTGTATATCTTACATCCAATTAGCAAAGGTATTACATCGACAACAATTAATTTTATCAATCCCCTTTACTCATCTATCATCAGCCCTGTTAATGTCTGTAATCCTCCCTTTGCTAAGTATTGGCCCTGACACCTGCAGGAAGTTGACAGACCTCAGACATCTCTGAGTAATAAAATATCAGAGGGTCTCCAACATATGTCTTATGTGGGCAGAATGAAGTAGCTGTTAGTGTATGCATTATCATATATATATATATATATATATATATATATATATATATATATATATATATATATAGCTTTGATGCAGAATATGTATGCATTACATTCCTCCCTTTGGTTCAAATGGGATGAATATGCTGCACATTCTTAAGTCATATGGGATCACCGCCACCTCTTCCAGGAACCTCAATTTGCAGTATGACATACATAGGGCATACTGGGTAGACACATATGTCTCGAAGGTTGTCAGTCATCTGCAATAGGCTTCCAATGTATGTCAAGAAGAGCACATCCATTAACCTGTGGACAGGCTGGCTGACTTGATGTGAAAATATTATCTGCTATGGATCACTGCTGATTCTATGGTGGGCATGGGTGGTCCTTTCTGTAAGAAACATGGCCATGCATAATATCTGCCACTGCATATTACATAGTGATGTATAGCTTATGGTTATAAATACCATCAGGCCAATACCCTTGTCACAGCCTATGAACCTCAGAATCTTTGATGATGTACATGAAAAAAACAAAACAAAACATTATACTGTATTACTGCTTTGAGCTTTTTCTGCAGTGCTTACATACAATCCAGAGCTCAGAATCTGATTGGTTTTCTTTGGATGTGTACACACAGGGTAGGACCAAACAATCCTTAAAGCGAAGGTTAGATATATTAATGAGACACATATCATTGACTGACTTCCAAGCCTTACAAAGGCATCAATTAGAAAGTAGAGGAATTATTATGCTAGCAGTTGTTTAACTGGCTAACTACAATATAAATGACAGTTACAATTATCAGGCCGACAGCATAAATGGAGATATAAAATATATATTAAATATAGGTAATCACCCTGTGCATCAGTCACATTGCTTTAGTATCCCTGAAGCCAAAAGATAGACAACAGGGATGGGACACAGTCATCACTTGTACAGGGTGGTTTGTGGGTGTGCAGGAGGCCTAGGCTGGCACAAAAAGTTAGTGAGTGTGTTTGTGTCTGTAAGGGCAGCACCCAACAGGAAACATGTAAATGTAAAGTGCATGTCAGTAGGGGCCCTCAATTTGACATTGGTGTGTGTATGTGTGTGTGTGTGTGTGTGTGTGTGTGTGTGTGTGTGTGTGTGTGTGTGTGTGTGTGTGTGTGTGTGTGTGTGTGTGTGTGTGTGTGTGTGTGCGTGTGTGTGAATGAACACAGCCAAGCTTAGTGCTAGCCCTACATGCCTGTATATTGGACAGCTGTGAGCCATGCTGACAGTTTATTGTCTTTGTCCCTGACCATGAGAACTGGCTTTGCCAGGAGTTGCACTGGCAGTTCCATGCCCAAGGACAGATGGTGTGCCACTACCTGAGGGTGACTGATGCCTGCTGGATGTCCTCCCTTCAGTGGAAAGGCCAGGATCATGACCCCATGGCCTGCTAAATCTGGGTATGGACATCACACTCCCAGATGGAGCAGCAACTGTACTGCCACTACAGGAGGTTGATTGGGCACAGCCCTGTTGGCTCTCAGAATTATGTAGTTGCTAACCTATGCCCAAGAAGTCGACATTCCCCTCCCAGCAGATGATCCAGCACAGACAATGTGTGTTTCATGACAGATGCTCTGTGCTCTCTCAAGGACACATCCCATTCATACATGTCATTGATCCAATTTAGTGCATCAACAGCACAATGGAGGCAGTCACAGATGTCAGACTGTACCACATCTACAACCCTGAGCAATCTTCTGGAGTAATGTTCTGAATGTGCCTGTGCCTCCATTATGGCCCTAAACATATGTCAAGTGACACGTGAAGAGACACCTGCACCAGGTGTTAGAGGGACAGCAGGCCTCTGATGAGCACCCCTATCAATCCACCTGTCTGGCATCTTGCTAACAGTTTGGCTACAGTCAGTGTTAACAGGCACAGAGGCCATGGTAGCTGCACTTCCCTGGTCTATGTCCTTGCCCACCAGCTGTCCAATATCTGTGGCCTCAGTGGGCTGGATGTGTGTAGGCATACTAGCTGTATCTGGGGATTCTAAGTGTGGGTGCTGGATGTCAGCTTCTGTGTCAGATTCAGCCTCTGCAACCCCCTGACTGTGTCTCACTTTGGCCACCATCATCATCAGACTCTGATGAGACACTGACATCAGGTGGCACAGGGGACACAGAACTTCTTCCATGTTCACCTGTGATAAAAAGAAAAAGAGGATGGCATTAATGCCTACACTACTATTCTGCAATTTGCACCACTGTCACTATTACAGACATTTAACCCTATCAACCACTTACAGTAAGAAGTGTGGACAAAGACATAGATAGTGGTTGTAAAAAATGCTAAAGAATATGGACAAATGTGACATAATATGCTCCTATAAACCTATACAGCTGATGGAATAACAGATTTTGCTTCACCATGACATATATGAAGGGTATGCAGTTTGCATGTGAGATCTGTGTTATATTATTTAATGTTTGCAATCATTATCAGTAATCTGCCAGTCAACTACTATGATCATAAATACAGGCCCGAATGGTGATTACCAAACCTTGACATTCAGCAAAAATCTGTGCAGTGGACAGGTATGCAAACAGAACTGAAATACATACAGCAGGCCTGAGAGGACAGTGTAGCAGGTATATGGGAATATATACATATATAGACACACACACACACACACACACACACACACACACACACACACACACACACACACACACACACACACACACACACACACACACACAGTACAGACAAAAACTTAGTCCACTTACCAACTGCTGCAGCCCTTACACGTTGAATCCCTGACGGCCTGGGAAACGTAAAGGAAGGCATAATGGCAACATCACCACACATTTAACTGTACAACAGGGATTAATACTTTTCTCATTTTCATCTTCAAAGAATAGTGGTCTATGTCTTGGGGCATATTGTTTACTGAAAGACAAAATAATGATAACACATATAAGGATTACAAAAATACAAATAATGCAGTTAAGGAAGGCACTCCATACTGAAAAGTATATTAAACTGTAAAGATTCAACATTGTGCAGTAAATAACAAGGGTGGTTACAAAACTAACAAAGTAAAAAAAAACAAAATATTATTTATTGTGCCCTAACAGATACTGAACTATGCCCCCCACCCAACATAAGAGTCCACTCTAGTTTGTTCCATAGCAGGATTTCATCTCTCCCCCCACACCCAAAACACAAAACAAAATAAATACCATGGTCAGGAACAATGTTATTAAGTAAATAATGGGAAAATGTTAAAAATACTGTTAAAGGATCTTTCCATGGAACATGTGTACATAGCACATAGCAATATATTTTATGCCTACCCTACATACTGTGTACCTCTCACATTGCTGGTAAAGAAGGCCATGTAATAAGTATGTTTCTAACAAATGCATACAGATTTACTTCACATTTATTGTTATCTACATTCCAGTATATGCATTATTTAGGTTACAAGATGCATTCATACCTGATGGAGTGCAGAACTTCTCTGTCAAACATAGTGAATATGAAGAAATGTGTATCTGAGTTACATTCATGTGCTAACTCTTATCCACGTCAGTTTACCCAGCTACTCACTTGCCTTTTTATAATGTCATTAATTGATTGCACGTGTTCTACTCTGTGCTTCAGAGATGCTAATTGCAGCACACATAGCTGAATCACATGCTAAGCAACCAATCCCGTGCAGCTAGTCCACAAGATATCATTCATGTTGTCACCATTTCCTTTTTTTTTTTGTTTTTGTTTTTCTGGACAGAAAATACTGGAGCACAGACACAAAGCAGGCACAAATAGATTGTTATTACCTGCTGCTTTTTGAATACATCTGTCTGCACTATAGGCTGAAGACTGCTGCTGGCAATAGCCATACACAGAGAAGGTGAAAAGTTTCCAGAACACATAGACAGTGGAGGAACTGAGTGACCTCTTTCAGCATTGACTCACAGACAGAGACGTGTGCAGGAAGCCACCATGTGAAAAGTAAAGTATGTGTTTTGCTGTTCCTAGTCACTGTAGCAGGGGGCATGCTTGGTGTGCTACAGGCATCATCATCCACAATCTTCAAAACATCACTGCATGGTATGCTACAACATGGCAAATGTAAACATTAGTTCTAAGTATATTTTCAGAAAAATGTTACAATTGTATCATGTATTGCCTTATCCTAAATTAATGTGTGCCTTCCACTGGAGTCATTTCTCTGAATCTATTTTGCATGTTGATCTGGATTGCACACCTATGTTGACATATTCCCTGTGTACTAACAAATTGGACTGTATATATCATAAATTGATTTCTTTTTCTGCATGTTATCACTTTATGAATACAAATGTAACCAGACGCTATGTAACTTCTCCTGTGGTACAAGGAGTTAAGATTCACTTTTAATTTCAGATTATGCTTGGTTTGAATTCAAGCATTACAGCTTTTTTTTTTAATGTCTGCTTGAAATACCTATCAAAGCAATGAAATCTAGCCATTTATATCTTCATTTTTGTTGAGGAAACAACTGTGAGTGTAGGACTGTCATAGCTAATGTCCAGGGTTCTAATACCACAGAATCCTGTCCTTTTTAATGGTGTCCTACTTCATATGATAAATTTTAGTATTTGACCTTGTATTCCATATACAATAATTATTGTCCAGCTGGATGTGACAGTTCTATTATGTCAGTTGTGCAGTTTTTGTAATAATATCTGTGTTATTTCACATGCTGTGCATATTTAGCTTTGTACAAACAAGTTGCCTGTGTTTGCATGATGGTAAGCAGTGTGCACCATTTTCAAATGCTGCAGATTGCAACGTTCCACATTCTTACCATCTGTTATAACTGTAATTGGTGGGAAAACACATTGTACATGGGTGTTCATCTACATTATACATGATTGGCATTCATGGTGAAGTTTTGAGATTTCGTTCTCAAAGGTGGGGTGTGCAGGAGTCCAAAGTGTTTTTCAGACTCCTAATGAATGATTATGGTCCCTGGCTGTTGCAGGAGCATTATCATGGATCAGATTACCAATCGGATACATGGAATAGTTTGGTTCGGTATTTGTCCAATATTACCGCTATCCCACCGCACTGGTAAACAGTGTAGAAATCACTACTGAGACCTCAGGATGAGGAAGAGGGATCCCTTGAATGTTGGATTGATGAATGTAGGACTGATGGCACTCCACAGATGTGTGAGTATCACTTACAGGCACTGCTTGACTGATGAAGCAGCTGCATCTGTTTCTGATTGCTGACCTTACTGTGTTTACATTTTTTTTGCCACAGCTAATCCAGAGAGAACACTAATGATGTGAACCTTTGAGCGAAGATTGAGAAGGATGAGAAATGCAAATGGCATGTGTGCTTCAAAACAGTACTGCTATTTTAGCATTAGGAATAAATATAGCTTATTGTGTTAAACACTTGTATCACTTTGAGTATGCATTTGCCCATTTTAGTGCAATATTGTACATGCATTAATATGTTTAGTAAAACAGTCCAGTATCACTGAGTAGACAGAGGTTGTCATTTACAAAGCCACACTTCCAAACTAAGCAGTACATGTTTAGATTGACATACATATTGCAGTGTAAATTATGACCTATACACCAGGGACACCAAGAGCATGCTGCAGATTATTATCATTGTAACAGTGAACCTTTATCTGTAAAAGTGTAAATGGAATGAGTGCATGCATTATGTTGTATTCCGAATGGAAAGTAAAGTTTTACATTAGTCACTGGTTATGAGTTACAATAACACACTATCCAAATGTAAGGGCAGCTCTTTACAATAATGTCTTAGCTTGTCATCAGTGAACTTCAGTACTGTTATGTATTCATAATGATACAAGTGGAAGTGCAGACCTCTCTGCCTGTGCCTCAGATGGCCTGTTGTCAAATGTACACACTGTATGTACAACAATATATGCAAGCATGAAAGATTGCTGGATACACTCTGATAGGTAGTACAGTGTATCTGTGTTAGCAACAGGGTAATATTCAATGTAATAAAGGTATTTATTAGCATTTGTTATTGTTATAGGTAAAATGTAACAATATAGTAAATTATGTGTACAAAGTTTTGTATATTATCTTACCAGTTACTAATGTTCTTTTATTTTTCTCTCACCCAAGCCCTTATCTTTATTTTTATTGTTATATATTATGTATCTAATCATAATTTCTGTTATAGTAATTATTTTGTATTAATTATGATTTTATGCTAATGTTATCTTGTACATAAATTGTGTGCTATGTTTATTTCATTTTTGGATTTTGATTTTTATTTTTTATTACTAAAGCACAGCAGGTTAGGACAGCTTGCCTAGAATTCCTACACTCCTTCTACTGGCTACAGCACCAAGGACCAGCACTTCTGGGCTGCAGCCTGGCAGCACCCCCCCCCCGTAACTCCTGCCCTACCTATACCGTCAAGTAGTTCTTCCCCAGATGATAGGTGTGTGGTTTCCTCTGGGAGCAGAGGCATCTTGTCACTTGAGCTGAAGTGCCAGGTTTGATGTGTATAATTGTATGCCACACAATTGATGCACAGCTATGCCAATGGGAGACTGCTCTCCATCATAATACTTAATAACACAAGGAGACATAGACCTCAGACACAGTAGCCATCATAAATGTCATAAACATGAAATCCATATGCTTGCAATTCCCAAACCTCCACCCCAACCAAGGTGTTCTCCCCTCTTGTGTCTTTCACCAACTCTGTCATTGTCTTGTATGTCTTGTCTGCCTGCAAATGCTTCCTCACCTTTCCAACTTTCCTGCCCCAGACTTGCCTATGTCCCTTCCCAAACATTTCACTTTCTTCTTTAAAAAAATAAAAAAAGGAGCGCCTGTACCCAAAAAAAAAATAATTCCATACATAGCTCTCCATTTCACAGATGTGTCTAGCTGACATGCCTAATTTGGTCCAGTTGGCTTCACAATGCAGTTATGTTGTTACCACCCCTCTCTCTGGAGGTGGCAGTCCAAAACAGCTAAAAATGTGTGCATGTGCCCAGTTGTTACTGTTGAAGAAATGGATGGTTCTTCCCTACACCCGTCTTGCACATTACTACCTTCCTTTCACTTCGCCCCCCCTTGCTTGCTCCCCATTTCACCACTTTCTTATTTTCCCCATTTATTTTCTTTAAAGAATTATTGTGCAAAGGTGCACGATGTGCAGCATTGCCCCGCAGTGGCATACAGGAGCTTATATACTTATTTTGTAATTTTTCCACTCGATGGTATGCATTGCTCATAAACACTTAAATGCTAGAAAACATGTTGCTGTAAAAATGCCAACATCTATGCAAAGAAACAAATGAAGGAATTACATGATGCTATTTTCCAACCTGGTACCATCTGGACCCAAAATGTGAAGTGTGACCATGTTTTAATGAGCTAAACCATGACCACACCCCAGATTATAGGATCATATGATTATAGGGAGTTACTAGGTTATTGGTCATGAGGCTCTTCCAAGCCCAGCCAAAGTTTAACGCCTATATTTCCAATGTCAGCACCTATCTTCTCTGTCAAGCAGGACATAGGTGGGATCCCAGAGGTAAATTTTCTGTTTCCCATCCAGTCATTCAGGTTATGCTTGAACAAAGACAGAGAAGTACTCTTCTTAACATGGAGAGGGAGTCTATTCCACAGATGGGGGAGTCTCTGGGAAACATATCTGTTCCCACCAGCAGGTTCTATTAATGTTGCAGGCAAGGTTTAGGTCCCAAGTACGTGTGACACGTGTGGTGTTTTGCAGATATGCAGCATTTCCAATATAGCAGGGTTGGAGATGGCTCTAAATACCATAAAGAGGTCCCCCCTGAGCAGTCTATATGAGACCGAGTAAAGTGAAAGGGACTGTAGCCTATCCACATAGGATAGGTGTTAGAGACCCTGAATTCTTCTAGTCAGGAACCTCTGTGGTGCTTCCAGCTGCTGCGTGAGGTACATACCAAAGGGGGAATTGTACTCAATTATTGGCCTGATTAGGGAAGAGTACAGTGAGATTATGACTTTTTTTTCCTGGATGATATACCCTTATTTATGAGATGAGCCATGTAGTATGCCCTATGCACTACTGAGGCTACATGTTGATTAAATTTTACATTGCTGTCTACCAAAGTGCCCAGATCCCTTACTATTGATTGTGTGCTAAGGACATTGTTGTTAATGTGGTACTTAGCAGGTACATCATTCTTACCGATGGGGATAACTATACACTTTTTGGCATTGCGTTTGAGGCCATCTTTTATGCACCAGTTGTTTGTTTGGGTGAGATCCTCCTGGAGAATGTTTACATCCTTAGGGGAGTGAATGACTGCTTCTAGTTTACAGTCATCCTCAAATTTGGTCAGCAATAGACCTCTGTTTTTTACATACACATTGGAAAAGTATATTTCAAAAAGCAGGGGTCCTAAGACCGAACCCTGAGGGACACCACTAATTACAGGCTTACTATTTGAGGTGGAATCCCCTATTTTGACTGTATGGGTTCTGTCAGTGAGCCAGTTGGCAATCCATCTACTGAAGTAAGGGCTGATGGCCAGCTGAGTGAGCTTATCTACTATACCCAAGTGGGGAACAGTGTCAAAAGCCTTGGCCAATTCAAGGTAGGCAGTGTGCACCTCTTTTCCCTCATCCAGGGCCTTGGTGACTGTCTCAAAAATGTCCACCACGTTCAACAGGCATGAGCTCCCCTTGACAAACCTATACTAAGTAGTGTCAAGTTCTTGGAGGCTACCGATGTCCTGGTTTATGAGATCCATGACTATGCATTCCATGGCCTTACATATTAGGCTAGTAAGGCTAAGGGGCTGGTAGTTACCTATGTCTGTTGTTGCATCACCTTTGTGCAATGGAATGACAGTAGCCGTCTTCCATTCAGCAGGTATGTATCCAGTGCTTAAGCTATGATTGAATAGGGTACCCAAAGGTGTTGCAAGCTCCTGGTTGAGGACATGTAAGATCCAGCCTGGGATGTTTTCAGGTCCCATGGAAGCAGTATTTTTTGCCATTGAGAGGGCATTCAAGATCTTTTCATTGTAGATAAGTGGTGGGAAGCAGGTGTTGAGGACATCTAAATTAACTTTGGGAGGGACAGGGGAGTAAAGTTTTTGCTAAACCTGTTGGCAAGCAGGTTCGCTATGTCATCGGTATTAGTGTGCATGATGCCATTGACCACGAGTTCTGTACAGGGCTGTTGCTTGCTCTTTAGGTTATGAATATAGCTGAAGAAAGCCTTATGATCATCTTTTCATGAGGAGGCCAGTTTGGACTTATAGTTAGCTTTGGAGGATCTCACGAGGGCCCTTAATTGTTTGTTTAGGTTAAGGAGGGTTTGCTTCCAATGTGACACTTGCCACTTCCTGCTCTTGGTCAGTAGTTTTTTTTTCTTTTATTATAATGTCTGTTTATGGCAGAAGTTCACCAGACTAGTTTGCTTCTCCCTAATAGGGATGCTTTGGTTCTCTCTACTACAGCCAAGTCTATACAGCTATATAGGTGTTTGTATAGAGCTCTGGTATAAGTCTCTGCATAAGTGTCTGTTTCCTCTGTTCCCTCAATTAGTGCTAATGAAACAACAAATGAATATATAGGTATGGGTACATACCAATTAACAGTTCATGTTGAGTATAGTAGAAAATGGTTGATACTCAACTTACTGTGTGTCCCTGTGTGTTAAAACAGTGATATTTTCATTTGTGTTGAAGCCTACGGTACTGGCTTCCATTTTATACGTTATCAGTTCTGCATGTTGCTGCGCTGTGTGTGCCAACCAGCAAACAATGCATAGGTCAAAATAAATGGGGATGGTTTGACAAAGACAACAGGGCGAAGGTTCCAAGTGTAACTGTAACAGGCCATAAAGCATTAACATGAAACAGCATTTGTTTACCATGAATACCACTTACCAAGAGTGAACATTGTAAAAATTGAAATTCATTTGGAATGGTGGATGCTGTTTAGCATCACACACACACACACACACACACACACACACACACACACACACACACACACACACACACACACACACACACACACACCAAAACACAAGACACACACCAAAACACACACACACACACACACACACACACACACACACACACACACACACACACACACACACACACACACACACACACACACAGACATTAAAAACAACTAAATTAGTTTGCACAATGCTAATAGATGTGCACATTATGCAAATGTATACAAAATTAACTTCCAAAAAGTGCAATCCCACTTTTTGTGTCAGCTGCAATCTCACAATAGTAGAAATAAAGTGTGCATGCCCTGGATTAGGGACCTGGGCCATCTGCACTTCAGTCTAATACTCTACACATGTTCCCATGTGTTTTATAGCTACCATGGAAGAAAACTACATAATATTGAATTAATATTTTCTCATAGTTGCTACATGATTGCGCAGTATTGGAAAATGCTCTTAAGTGTAAATATACAACAATTTGTATTCATTGTTTAGGATACAGCTGCTCATTAACTGACTCTGTGGCTTGATGGATTAATGCATTCTTACAGAAGTCTGATGATACTGCTTTCAAAATAGGGTGCCAACAAAACTTTTACTTTTTATAAGCATGTACTATAGTGTTAAACATATTAACTTGTATTAATTCTTCTTAACATTGCAAGAGTGGAATGTTGTAGGTGGGACATAGGCAAGTCTGGGGCAGGCAAGTTGGAAAGACGAGGAAGCATTTGCAGACAGACAAGACATACAAGACAAAGATAGGGTGGGTGAAGGACACAAGGGGGGGTGAATACCTTGATTGGGGTTGAGGTGGGGGTGGGGGAATCAAGGCTCCATGGACGTCAGCACAGTAACAGCGTGACTCACGTCCTCACCTACTGGACTGTCAGCACTGTTCCATCACTGCTTTGCTGGCTGCAGTGCTGATGTCTTGGCCTATGGTCAGTCTGCCGTACATGGATGGGCAGCATGTTCTCCATCTGGCATAGGTGTGTGCCCACGATCAGGTGCACAGTCCTATGCACCACATCTGGCATCTCTACATGGGTGATGCATGCACCCCCTTCTGCCTTTGCTCCCAGGGGGGACCACACACCTAGTCCCTGGAGCAGATTCACCTGAGGGTTCAGGTAGGGCAGGGATAGTGGGGGGGGGGGGTGCCACCAAATGGAAGCCCAGAAGAGCTGGGCTTTGGCGCTGCAGCCAGTGAAGTGAGCATAGGCAGATCACCAGGAACCAGCCTACTCTGCTGTGCTGTAGTAATAAAATAAAGAAAAAACAAAAAAAAATAAACAAAACATGAAACAAAGGTAATCAAAGAATTTGCAAAAAAGAAAAAAAACAGCTAAACATTACAAAAAAGGATAAATTATATTGATACAATAGAATGATACATAATGAAAATTTTACATAAACATAAGATAAAATTATACATAATAAACAAAACATAAGAAATAATAAAAAGGATATAATACGGTGAAATATGATTAAAGAAATAATATTATAATAATAAGAAGAATGAAATCATAATCAAAATAAGTAATCCAAAAATAACAAAAGAACATATGGGCTGGGATGAGAGAAAAAGAGGAGAACATTAGCAACTTCACACATTATGCAAACAGCTTTCAAAATTAACTTTGATTGTATTCTGTTACAACGCACTATAAATAAAAACTGCTAAGAAATCCCTTTATAACTTGGGCTACATGTACAGTGCTTTACATGTGACAGCAGGCCATTGCAGTCTGGAGGTCTGGACTACAGATGTTATATTGATGATTACATGACAGTACTATATTTATATTGATGAACAACTATCACAGTATTGTAATCTGATGATGTTTATATTTGAGTAGTGTGGTATTTCAAGCCTCAAACAGTGTCCACTGTAACACTATATGTGTCCATTGGAATACAACATAATGCAAACTCTCTTTCATTTTACACTTTATAGACTGACTCATTGTCACTGTTATCTGGGAAAGCGCAACAGTTGCTTTGTGTGTCAGACCATGCCTCTCCACATTTTAGAGCAGGATATCTTGACATATAAAATATTGGGTGTACAAGGAACATATTTCAGATTTTGCTATTACACATATGGATAGTTGCATAATATTTGATTTAACATAACATTCTGACACATTTTTAATTATTGACTTCAATATAAAGTACTTGTCAGACAACCATGAATACTACAGTGACCAGAGCAAAGCAATGATTCTTAAATCTATGGGTTCAACAGATAGAAGTAGTATTGCAAAGTGCTGTACAGATATGCATTTCCAAATTCATAACCAAGTCTGAAATAGCAACTAATCCATATATAACTGTTAAGGCTGCAATAAGAGTGCTTTATACAATTATTCTTACTTATCACATGTTTGTCTCATTCTCTCTAGTCACCTAACGTGGAACCTCACATTTGAGGCCCTCTGTTCTGCAGCTGTGGAAAAAGGGAAAAGAAAAAAGGATTATGAATACCAGTGCCTACCATTGCCGGCTTAAGTATTTTCAGGTAATACATACAAATCATACTTACACATCACAAGGGTGTTCCCCACCTGACAGTCCCTGATGCACTGATCAATGGTATACCTCTTTCTCCTACAGAGGTCATCACAGTGGTGATGACATTGTTCTCTGGTGTGGGGGATACCAGTCACACTGGTAAGTGCCCTTGCCAAACCATCCCAGGCTGCTGCTTTGTACTGGGTACCAGTATAATCTTCCTGCAACAAGCATGGGCCATAATCCCTAACCAGCAGCCTATTAAAAACCTTGGAGTCCTGGATACCCCAGCACTGTGCTCTAAAGTGCACATCTTCACCCGCACCAGACATTGCTGCACAAGTTAAACCTCGATGTATAAAGTGCAACTTCCAGTAATTTCCCTTTAAATACCATATTTTTCCACCAGTTGTGCTTACTGCAAGTGTGCACTGTCTGGATTTTGATACATTTGCACCTCTTACTGTGATGCATACCAACATTTGCGTGATGCTAAGTAGCGTGCACCTTTTTCAAATATATTGGCAAAACAATCAACCAATAAACTGCAATGTCACACCATGGTAAGAAAAGTTTGCTTTTGCTGGATTAATACCTAGAACCATCTGCACAATAGTCCAGTACTTATCCCATGTCACCACAAGGATAGTGACATGATCAAAGTGTTTTAGTAGTCATTGTTACCTTCACGCCATGAGCGTAGCTCAGTTATGCTTGCTGAGTTTGTGCAATGCACAGCATTGTGCAGTGATATTGTGCAGTGATATTAATTGAAAGCTTCCTGTGTCTATTTTAGATGTCTGGGTTATGTCTGATACATGGGTGGTCCCTCTGCACAAACACTATAAACATAGGAAAGTGCCGCTGTGCATTGCACAAACATGCGGGAAAACTAAAAAAATGGAAATAAACGTAAAAAAGACTGTACAAGATATGTGGGTTTCAGACAGTCATTCAGGATGGGTGCATTTTCATGTAGGACTTAACCCTTCTACAGGTGCATGATGGGGATGGACCACTGGTGCTTACATGGATTCATTAGCCATGTTTTTCTATGAGGTTTTGTGTCCAACTCAACTGGGATGCACCGTGAAACCTCACTTATGAGCAATGCACATCATGAATATGCATTGCACACTGCCGAACACACTTTGCGGCCATATACAAGAATACACTCCATGTAGGCTCTACACTCAGGCTACACAGAGTTTATTGAATCCTGTTGCATGTTTTCTCTTTTACATCACGTGCTAAAGTAACATGCCAATACACTTTCATCAACTCCAGAGTGGACAAATATCTTGATTTTCCTATCTTCAGTGCCAGCAAGCAGCATCACCGACTGAGTCAAGAGATGCAAGACCAAACTACAACTGCAAAAGGGAGAGAGTAAACCTGCCTGAACAGACAGAAACAGTAACATTACTTAATAATGCTATGGTGCTGACCAAGCTGGGCTGTCCATGTCTACAGTACCCAGAGGAGCAGACTGGACTACTAAACAAAAATTAATAATTACTGCTCTCTTGAGTGTCCAAAATGCTTGTATTCTGCTTTTTTATATAAAAGAATGTACATAAAGAAAAATATAGAAGGAGTGGGCTGGCAAATGCTGTGAAATGTGTAAGTGGTACTGGTAGTCTGACAGTTCATCATACCTCTCAACCGTCCAGATTTTCACAGAATGTCTAGATGTCTACCTCATATTTTTGATCTGTTCTCAAAAAAAACTTGTGATTTTCAGGCAAATGACTGAGGATTGAAGTCATAGGTTCATAGGCTGGTACTAGGCTATTGGCCCTAGGGCCAATATAACCCTAGCCATAACAATTCCCTGGCTATTTCTTCCCACAATATTTACTTCCCTGGACCCCTATCTAGCAAGGTGACTGATGTAATCCCCGGGCTGAATTTCCTATTTCCCATCCAATAATCCAGGTTCCTTTAGAAGAGGACCAAAGAGGTGCTCTGCTTGACATGTATGGGCAGTCTATTCCAGAGTCTGGGGAGTCTCTGGGTCAGGAACCTATCTTTCCAGCATGTTTTGTTCATTGTGATGACAAGGTTTAGATCCCTGGAGCATGTGGTTCTGAGAAATTGGGATTTCCTTAAGAGTAGCATGTCCAGCAGCTCTGGGTTTGACATGGCCTTGTATGTTAAGCAGAGATCACCCCTGAGTAGACAATATGCGACAGAGTATAGCTGGAGTTTTTTTAGATGGTCAGCATAGGGCATCTGCTTTAGGCCTGTGATTCTTTTAGTGAGATATTTCTGTGCCGTTTCTAGTTGTTGCAGATGTCTTGAGAGGTACATACCAAACGGGCATTGTATTCTATAATGGTTCTAATGAGGGATGAGTACAGCAGGACAATGACCTCCTTTTTTCTGGATGAAAAGCCCTTAGTGATGAGGTGTGCCACATAGAAGGATTTCTTAACTGTAGTGGCAATGTGGTTATCGAAGGTGAGACCACTGTCCACCTGTGTCCCTAAGTCTCTTATCACACTTTCGGTATTTAGTGTACTGCCACTTATGTGGTAATTCATGGGTACATGTTTTTTCCCAAAGGGGATAACTATACATTTCTTGGCATTAAGCTTGAGCCCATGGCTCTGGCACCAAGCATCTGTTTCTATAAGGCCCTTTTGAAGAATATCCACATAATTTGGGGATTCAATGATAGCTCTCAGTTTGCAGTCATCTGCAAACTTTGTTAGCCAAAGTCCCTTAGTGTTGGCCTGTACTTCAAGGAAGTAGATGCCAAATAAGTCACTAAACAATGACTTACATTTGAATTTTAGACATCCTCCTATCCTTCAGAAAATGCATACTTACACAAATCCTGCTATTGTAACATCTTCATATATTTGTAAAAGCAATATTAAAATATGTACATATCTGTATGCCTTTGTTTCCTCCATTAATTTAGACTTTGTCCAGATTTCTTGTGCTATGAGTTGAGAGGCATGTAATGCATTAATTTATAAAATTACAGTAGCATTTTTTTATACAGCTTCCAAATTCTTCCGTCATGGGATCTCACATTACATCAGTCAATAATAAAGAATGACAGTTAACTTAGCAGAGAGGATAAAGGCTATCATTGTTTATCTTTCCTAAAACTGATGACTTTTGGAGAAAACTTGGTGAATTACATGTAATAAATAATGACACTAATTAGAGTTATAGACTATTTTACTTCAGAAAACATATATTAATTCATTTTCTTATACTGTCAATATCTCTATTTAATAGTACTAATATTTTAAAATTGTCCCTGGTTGTTTCTAATTATTTCTGTATTTGTCCTGGATTTGTTGAGAGCTATGGATGGTGACTGCTGAAAAAAATATAGCATTTCAGAGGGGTTTTGTTCTCACTGGCTGGTACTGTGTTCTGCTTTCCACTTGAGGGCTGTTTAACTGACCATGCTGATGTACATGGTTGCCACCCATCCCATTACTAGTGGAACCATCATGGGTTGGATAAATTATCCCATTGCTTGCTGGATAAAGCAGTCGAACCTAAAAAAAATCCTGTTTTGTTGAAAAGATGAATCCACTTGAAACACTGACTTCCAGCTTTTCCATGCCAATTCAGTTATGTCACCAACCCAAACCTGCAAGGTGAGCTTTTCCCTGCTAGGTCCGGGTGTTTAAGCTCATGCAGCAATTGCCTACATTTCAAGGGGGGGGGGTTGGGACAAGAAGAGTCCAACAAAGCCCACAGATGTATAGTGCTTTTCTTTATCAGGACTTTTACAGCCAGAGAAGGAGAAACAATTTTAAAAGTGCTGAGATTTGTTTTTCCAGTAGTCAAGGAGCCAGAAAGGAAGTTGCTAAGCCACTCCAGCAAGCAAGACGACTGGAAGGAAGCCACCCCAACAAGCCACTGCAGCAATCCAGCCTTCTGGGAAGCCAAGCCAGTCCCCGGTCTCACTGGGAAACCAAGCTAGGAATCCAGCACTCAGCCCCCTTGAGAAGTCAAGCCAGCAAGACATCCCAGATGGAAAGTGATGCAGGAAGCCAGTCTAGTAAAGACTATGATTGCACTACTAAGTACAAGTAGTGCTATATGGCTCTGAATTAAGTGGAAATATTGTTTAAATTTTTACTTTTTAATAATCAGAGATAATTGGGAGGGCACGTAACAGTATTTTAATCAGTAATAGTTGTTTTGGTATTTGCAAGTTCATAGGTTCATAGGTTCATGCTAGGCTATCTGCCCTAGGACATTTATAAGCCTAGCCAGAGTATGTTTGGCTTTCGCCACCCATTTTAAATTAATTTTGCTATGCCCTTTTTCGAGGTTAGTATACTGTGCCTCTGTCTAACAGTGACACAGAAGTGATACCCGGGGTAACCCTACGATCTCCCATCCACTCATCAAGATTCCTCTTGAAGAGAGTCAATGAGGGACTCTGTCTAACCTGGACTGGGATTTTATTCCAGAGTGAAGGGAGCCTCTGGGTTATGAATCTGTCCCTCCAGCATGTCCTATTTATTTCAGTGCTGAGGTTCAAGTCTCTCGAGCGCTTAGCTCGATGGGATTTGGATTTTCTGAGGTGCAGCATGTCCATTAATTCCGGGTTGGACATGGCTTTATACGTCAGGCACAGATCGCCTCTGAGCAGGCGGTATGCCACTGAGTAGAGCTGGAGTTTCTTTAACCAGGCAGCATATGGCATCTGTTTGTGCCCTTTGATCCTCTTGGTGAGGTACTTTTGAGGTCTTTCCAGTTGCTGCAGGTGTCTGGTAAGGTACATCCCAAAAGGGGCATTGTACTCAATTATGGGCCTGATGAGGGATGAGTAAAGAGGCACGATGACCTCCCCTGATCTAGATGTGAATCCCTTCATGATTAGGTGGGCTATATAAAATGTTTTTCTAACCACTTTGGCCACGTGGTTGTCAAATAAGAGATTGCTATCAACTTGGGTCCCCAGGTCCCTAATTACTTCTTCTGTACTTAATGGATTACCACCTATGTGGTAATTTGTGGGCACTTTGTTTTTGCCAAAGGGGATGACTATACACTTTTTGGCATTTAGCTTGAGGCCATGGCTCTGGCACCAGTTGTCTGTTTCTACGAGGCCCTTTAGGAGGATGCTTGTGTTGGCTGGAGAGTCAATTATGGCGCCCAGTTTGCAGTCATCTGCAAACTTGGTCAGCCACAGTCCTTCCGTTTTGGCCTGTACCTCCGAGAAATATATACCGAACAAGAGAGGTCCCAGGACTGAGACTTGTGGGATGCCACTTGTAACTGGTTTGGAGTCTGACATGGCAATTCTAACCATGTGGGTTCTGTCCTTGAGCCAGTTTGCAACCCATCTAGTGGCATAGGGGTTTATATTTAAGCTGGTGAGCTTATATATAATGCCCGAGTGGGGTATTGCATCGAAGGCTTTTGTGAGGTCCAGGTAGGCTGTGTGGACTAACTTCCCCTCATAAATAGCCTTGTTGACTGTTTCAAAGAAATTGACCAGGTTTAAGAGGCAGGATCTGCCCTTAACAAAGCCGAACTGGGTAGGATCCAGTGTCTGTAGGTCCCCAATATCTTTATTTATGAGGTCCATGATGATCCTTTCCATAGCTTTGCAGACCAAGCTAGTCAGGCTTATGGGGTGATAGTTTCCAGGATCCGTTGTGGCACCACCTTTGTGGAGAGGGACCACTGTTGCTGTACGCCACTCTTTGGGTACATATCCTGTAGTAAGGCTGAGATTGAACAGTAGTTTTATGTTTGGGTTTAGCTCTTCTTGGAGTTCATGTAGGACGCAGCCCAGGACACCGTCTGGTCCCATTGATGCTGTGTTTTTTGCTTTGGAGAGGGCAGCTCTTACCTGAGCATCTGAGATATCAGGGGGGCAGCACTCTGCTGGGATAGATATTTGCCCTTTTGGTGGGGAGGGGAGAAGTTTGCTGAACCTGTCAGCTAGGATGTTGGCAATGTCTGTGGGTTCAGTGTATTTTTGTCATTTTGGACTAATTCTGAGCATATCTGGGAATTCCCACCCAGGTTCCTAACATAACTAAAGAAAGCCTTGTGATTATCCTTAGTGTCCTGTGCAATTTTTCTCTCGAAGCTGGCCTTAGATGATTTTATGAGTGCCCATAGTTTTTTGCTAATACTGATCAGAGATGCCTTCCCTTTTTGGGATTTTGCTCTATCATGTAGTAGCTTTCTCCTTCTATTGTATAGTTTGTTTATGGTTGGGGTCCACCAGACAGGATGTCTGCCTTTGGAGGATTGGGTCTTGGTTTTATTTGGGATTGCATGATCCATGCATTCCTGAAGGTGTTCATAGAATGCGTTTATAAAGGATTCTGCGGTCTGGAATGTATTTTCCACAGGCCCGGTGGCTTTGAAGGATTCCACCTCAGTTTTGAGGAGTGTGAAATTTGCTTTAGAGAAGTTTTTCACTGTGGTTTTCTGGGCAGGGGCTGGGGTCGGGATGTGAATATCCAGTGAGATTAGTTTATGGTCTGATCTTACCAGTGAGGTATACACTTCTGGTCTGGAGCATAGAGTCCCCATGTTGGTGATGATCAGGTCCAGTATGGTTTCCCCTCTTGTGGGAGTGGTAACAAGTTGTTCCATAGCATCTGAGTTTATAAATTCTAGGAACCTTTGGGCTAGGGTGTTTGAGCTAGAGTAATGCTCTCAGTCTATGTTTGGGTAGTTGAAGTCGCCCAATATAATGGTGTTTGGAGAGACCTTCATATTTTCCAGTGTTCTCAGGAAGGCCGAGTGGGGTTCCTGGGTTTGGGAGGGTGGTCTGTAGCAGGCTATAAACTGGAAGGCAGTTTTACCCACTGTTAGTTGCACATGGATAGTCTCTGATGCTTCGTGCTGTGCCACCAACCTGGAGGTGTGGGTATCTTTGACAAATATTAATACTCCCCCTCCTTTTGTGGTTCGGTCCAAGTTTTGGGGCCGAAAAGCATGGTATGAGGTATAACCTGGTAGTGCTGGGGTGCTTTCGGGAGCCTTGAACCAGATTTCTGTTACTGCACAGATATCGATGTTCTCCATGCTAAGGAGAGTTTTGAGTGTGTGCATCTTGAGGTTTAGACTTCTGGCATTGAGTAGCATTACTCTTATCCCTTCTGATACCTATGGAGGTGGGTTTGTCTTTTGAGCCTTGCCTAAAAAAGGCACTATGGGGGTAGCAAGAGCCTTTGCCAATATCCAAAAGCCACGGGTGACAGGTGCAAGCTGTCCCTAGCGAAGCATCGTGGCTTGTCGAGCATGTCATCCCAGTCTGACAGGCATTGGATCCCCTTTGAATGACACCGATACTTAAGCCAATTGTTGAAATTGATCATCTTGTCTTCATATTGTGGCATCATTCTTGGTGAGGGTAAGATGCTACTCAAGGTCAGGGTCATACCGGCCTGGGCTACATGCTCAGAGAGCTCCTCTATGTCTCTTTTCATGTAGTCCAGGGAGGTACATTTCAGGTCATTCACACCAGCATGGACAATGACTGAGTCATATTTGTACTTGCCTTGGAGTGACTTGAGTGCTTGTGTTATGTGGCGGATCCTAGCGCCTGACAGGCAGCTCACCGTTACCTTCTCCTTGTTCAGCCTGGTGAGCGGGACGTCAGTGTGCCTGACGATAGAGTCACCTATTACAAGTGTATCAGGTGTGTTGTTTAGCCTTAAGGGCTGTGACTGTTCATCACACTGGCTTTGTGAGCTATGTGTTGCACGTGTTTTGTTTTGGGGTAGCGGTTGCTTGGGTGTCTGCTTTGGAGGTCTCTGCTGCTTAGACAAATTTTTATTTAGAGCCTCTGAGTATGTTTTTGTGTGTTTATGTGTTTGGTTTGCTGTCGTGGTAGGTCTATGTGAGACTGGGATTGTAGTGAGTGTGGTTTCCTTCTCCTCCTGACTGGTTACGCCAGTACTGAGTTGAGAGAGCTTAGACTCCAGTTTGGCTATATGGTTGCATCTCTCACATGTGTTGGAATTTGTTGGGAGGAGGATAGGGTTGTCTGTGTACATGAGGCAGTTGTAACATTGCCTCAAGATTCCCAGATTCACCAGCTGGACCGAGAGGAGATTGACAACTGACCTTTGGACATGCTAGAATAGTATTGGGAATTCCTTTATAATTGAAAAAAAAGGCCAATGGGGAACAAGGTACTCAAGGGGAGTTTGTGCAGGTGTAGTGCTTTTAATTTTTTAGTGCTGACTTATATAATTGCTTTAGTGAGCAAGTGCCAGGTAACTTAAATGCAATGTGTTACAGGAAACTTAAATGCAAAAACAACAAACAGTAACTTTCTTTCAAGTGAAACAAGGAAATAAGTACAGTAAGCAATGCAGATATCACTAGGGATCCACAGAAGCGCTGAAAAGCCACATTTTAGGTGGAATTAGCATTTCAGGGAAATAACAAGCAAACAACAAGCATACAAACAAAGCTAGATTCAGCAGGCCTGGATCTACTCTATGCTACAGCAAACAAGGTGTACCAGTTTCAGTAAGAAACAGTTAAAATATGCAGGCACTATAAGCCTTTAACCAGAAATTCCCAGCTCACAAGGGCAGAGTCCAGCCTCTCCTCCCACAAGAGCACAGACCACGAACCTCCTCAATGTAAAACAACTGGTCTGAAGCCCAAGTGCTTAAACTAAAAGGCTTAGAATGAGTTACACCAATAAATACAATTGAGTACTTTTAAGATGACGCAAAAGCAAAATAAAGTAGGAAGAAACACAAATACAGTAAAAGCAGATAAAAATTTTTCACAACTGAACTTCTTAGGTAACAGAAGGTTGAAACCTGAGACAGCTTTTAAGAAAGAAATCTCAAAAGAACCAATGAGGTGCTTAGTCTAAGCTGTAGTCCAGGTGACCTCAGTCAGCCAATGACCTCAAACAATTCTCTCTCACTGAAATGCCTGATGGCTTTAGCTAAACCAAGATATCCCTAAATATGTGCTCAGACACACAGCCTCCACAAACACTAGGCCCAAATACAAGCCTGAATATGGAAATGCTACAAATATCCCCACTACTTAGAACAAACTGCAGAAATATTTCTCACAGGTGAAAAGCAGCAGTGAGCCTTTAAATGAAAGTTTTAAACAGCTAAAGGAGCCTCTAGAAAAAAAAGTTTAACTGCAACAAGTTATCAGAAACAAACAACCCAACAGATGCTTAATAAACGTGGACAATTTCCAGTTAATAGCTCACACACAGTGAAACTAGCTAGAAAAATACACAGTACGCAAAATGCTATAAATAACAAAGAAATAAAGAACAAAATAAACAAAAAACAGGATACTTAATGTTATATATTATAGCTCCGAGTTTCCTCAGTGTCCTTCCTTCGATTAGCTCAGTGTGGAAAAAAAAGTAGGTGTAAGAAATGTATATATAATTCTCTATTTTTGGGGTGTGTGCTCTGCCTTATTATTTGAATCTATAGTGGTTGTTTTGGGAAGATTTGCAATCAATTGTTTTAAAGAAAAGAAAGTTTGTATATCATTTTATTTTTTATTTTATTTTTTTTATTTGTGGTGGGTGGCGATGTTCAAGGGTAAATGTAATGCATTTGGTATATTGCTAATGGACATGACTGGTGCTGTTTTAGGATAGTTCACTTTTGAAGTTGGAAAAGCTTTGGGATAGTCTAAAATTTGTTGGCTGGAAATATGTATGTATTTTGTTTATTTTTAATGCTGCTTTTAAAAAGTTAAGTTGGACTGCTTTGGGTATAGTACGAATATGTGCAGGGTAAACTACTACCCTGGGTTTTATTTCTTTTTTTTCTTGTAAGTGTTGTATTCAAAGGTAACATAGGGTCCATGGTGTCTGCTGTGCATTGTAATCTATGTTATAGTGACTGCTTAGTGATGACTTGTAAAAAGTAGTTTTAAAAGGGAAAATGTGAGTAAATAATTTTTTTTTTTTTTGGGGGGGGTTGACATGTTTAGAAGTAAACATAGCTGATTTGGCATTCTAGAAATAATTTTTATCATGGTATATCAGGATAGTTTGCTTTTAGCGGTTTGATTGTTTCATTGTAGTTTTCTTTTACAGATGAAAATCACTTACTTTTCAATGTGTACACTGCACTTGATATGACTTATTTGATTTCTGTGGCATGAGATTTGAGAATCTCCTAAGGCATGTACCAACAAAGTGGTTAACACTTCTGCCAGCTATTTACAGAAAATGTGTATTTATTTTATTTATTTATCTATTTGTCTCTTTTTAATACTGTCTTCAGAAGTGAACGGTAGTAGTAGTTTTTGTATAGTGATAACAGATAGCATTATGGCTATCCTGGTGTCTATATTTGTATTTGTTTTTCAGGGTAAATCATTATTATTATAGTGTGGATACTTAAAAATGTTTTCTTCCCCACACTGCTCAGATGTGGAGTATACCATGGGAAAAAAGCTAAATCCATAGTATTTTTTAATATGATTAGTAGTTAAAAAGCTGTGTCTGTGAATGGTTTGTAAGGGTGCTTTTTATTTTCTTTGGTTAGATGATCATTTTACTGCTGTAGGGACATAGAGCCTCTATCAATATATCTCTCAACTGTTCTGAATTTTGCAGAATATTCAGATTTTTTTCTGCATATGTTTAGTCTGATCCCCTTAAATTCTTGGTTTTCTGGCAAATCATTTGGATTTGCAGTCACTACTGATAAATGTTTTGAGTTTCAGACTTCAAGTTTTTTAGAAAAATGCATACTATTGCAAAAGCTATTCTAGTAACCTTTTAAGTTTATGACTGCAATAATTAAAACGTCTTCTTGCTTTTGGGACTTTATTCCCTCATTAGTTTGGTTTTGTCCATGTATCTTGCTCTTAAGAGGTTGAGAGGTGTGGCTACTAGCCATGCTAATGTTATAGTTTTAATGGTTGACATTCTTTCTCCCCATACTTAGCTGGGGTTTCTATTTTGCCATTAAGTCATTAAACATTCTACCTTTTTAAATGATTTGTAATGTTAAAAATCTCTTTTCTCTTCCATTGCTCAGGTCTTCAGTAAATCTATATTATAGATCAGGTAGAACTACATTACAGATTGTTTCATATTTGAGATGCTAGTGTTTTTATACTAGTTTCATGCCAGTTTTCAGAAGCTGTGTTTTTCAAACCAATTCTCAAAATACCTGTGCTGTTTTTATGCCAGTGTTTTTCATACCAACTTCAGGTACCATATTTTTCAAGCCAGTTCTTTTGAATGTCAGTATTTTTCATATTCACATACAATGTTCATGCCAGTTCTTTCAGATATCATGTTTTTCATGTCTTTTTTTCATATGCCATGTTTTTCAAGTCATTTCTCTCAAATGCCTTTTTTCAAGACAGTTCTTTCATATGCAGTGTTTTTCATGAGTGGTTTTCAAGCCGGTTATTTCAAATGCCTATTTTGCTGTATTACTGCATCCTACTAACACAGTTGTGTTAAATATGTTATATATGAGGTAAGTACATATTTAAGAAAGAAGACAGCAGCAGCTTCAGCACAGTCTACCAGCAGTAAGAGAATGTGCGAGTGGCAGGATGTCTGGAAAGTGGAATTCAACTGGATCCAGAAATGCAGTGACCTGAAAGCACTCTGAAGGTGCTGCAAAACCTGGTCACCCATGGTGGAAGAAACAATGTCACATGACTTGGTGCAACTGACCAATATAAGACTGCTATTCTACAAGCAAATCCTAGTCGCTTGATAACAAAGTGGGCAAGGAACACAAACCTTGAAGAATCAGAACTCAAGATCAGTGCAGTGGAAGCCTTTGAGGTGTTCCATGCTGTTAAGCATAATATCTGTTATAATAGTTTGGACTGTGCATATGCAGATAAAAGATGGCAACCTTTTCTGATGTATGATGAAAGTAAATGATTGCTGATGTGGTTTGTTGGGAGGGAGGACACAGCAGCTATCAAAGCACAATTTGGCCACATGATTTCTTCATAGTCAAAGGTGGTGTAGGTACACACACACACACACACACACACACACACACACACACACACACACACACACACACACACACACACACACACACATAGTAAATACAACACTGTAGAGGGCTTTTGTTGGCACTGAGTTTTGTGTCTGAGGGTTGTTTGATTAACAATGCTGATGCAGAATGAAAACCAATGTTTAGTGATGTTTGTGGGGGCTGTAGACATAAAAAAGCAATTTGACACTTACATTTATGTGATTTCTTTATAGTCCAACGTAGTATACCATCTAAAAAGGGCTACTGTCCTCTGAGACAATATTATTGTGCCTTGTACCTTATTAGCAGTCCTTGAATTTGTTATTGTAATCTGTCTTTGGGGAACTGGCAAAAGGCCTGCATATGGCTAGTAAAGCAAGCATTTCGGTGGGCTGGTGCTGTCTCAGTCTGTAACAATGCTTGGTTTCCACCTGGGGATTATCTGAGCTGTGCATATGCAGATGATATATGAAAGTAATAACAGCAGGGGCAGGAGCAAATGGCAGTTTCTGGATCACTTCTGATTATTGATATACTGATATAGTTTACTGAAAGAAGGCAAGAAGGCAAGACCTTTGAAAGACCATATATATGTGCATATATCTATGTGTGTGTAAATATATATATATATATATATATATATATATATATATATATATATATATATATATATATACAGTGGATATAAAAGGTTTACACACCCCTGCTAAAATGCTATGTTTTTGTGATATAAAAAAATGAGACCACAATAAATCATTTCAAAACTTTTCCCACATTTAATGTGACCTATAACCTGTACAATTCAATTGAAAAACAAACAAATCTGTTAGGGGAAAAAATATAAAAAAATTAAAAAATGTACAATATGCTGGTTGCATAAGTGTGCACACCCTTAAACTAATACTTTGCTGCATGTGCACACCCTTAAACTAATACTTTGTTGAAGCACCTTTTGATTTAATTACAACATTCAGTCTTTTTGGGTAGGAGTCTATCAGCATGGCACATCTTGACTTGGCAATTTTTGCCCACTCTTCCTTGAAAAAGTGCTCCAAATCTGTCAGATTGTGAGGTCATCTCTTGTGCACAGCCCTCTTTAGGTCACCCCACAGATGTTTTATTGGATTTAGGTCTGGGTTCTGGCTGGGCCATTCCAAAACTTTCATTTTCTTCTGGTGAAGCCATTCTTTTGTTGAATTGGACCTATACTTGGGGTCACTGCCATGTTGAAAGGTGAAATTCCTGTTCATCTTCAGCTTTCTAGCAGATGCCTGAAGGTTTCGGGCCAAAAGTGACTGGTATTTGGAACTGTTCATAATTTCCTCCACCTTGACTAAAGCCCCAGTTCTAGCTGAAGAAAAGCAACCCCAAAGCATGATACTGACACCACCATGCTTCACCGTAGGGATGGTGCTCTTTTAGTGATGTGAAGTGTTGTTTTGCGCCAAATGTACATTTTGGAAATGTGGCCAAAAAGCTCAACCTTGGTCTCATCAGACCATAACACATTTTCCCACATGCTTTTGGGAGACTTGATGTATTGTTTTGCAAATTTTAGTTGGGCCTGGATGTTTTTCTGTGTAAGAAAAAGCTTTCATCTTGCAACCCTACCCCACAGTCTAGACATATGGAGAATACAGGAGATTGTTGTCACATGTAGTACAGAACCAGTACTTGACAGTAATTCATGCAGCTCCTTCAGTGATGCTGTAGTTCTCTTGGCAGCCTCCCTGACCAGTTTTTGTCTTGTCTTTTCATCAGTTTTGGAGGGACATCCAGTTCTTTGCAACGTCACTGTTGTCCCATATGTTCTTTACTTTTTGATGACTGTCGTCGCTGTGTTCCATGGCATATCCAATGCTGTGGAAATTATTTTGTACCCTTCCGACTGATACCTTTCAACAATGAGATCCCTTTGATGCTTTGTAAGCTTTCTGTGAACCATGGCTTTTGCTGTAGCAGGCAACTGAGTAAATGTCAGGAAAATCCTACTTGGACAGCTGAACTTTATGTGGGATTAACCAGAGTCTCTTTAATTGATGACAGGTGTGTACCCAAGAAGACTGAATACTGTAATTAAATCAAAAGGTGCTTCAACAAAGTATTAGCTTAAGTGTGTGCACACACAACAAAGTATTAGTTTAAGGGTGTGCACACTTATGCAACCAGCATATTGTACATTTTTTGTTTGTTATATTTTTTCATCTAACAAATTTGTTTGTTTTTCAATTGAATTGTACAGGTTATGGGTCACATTAAAGGTGGGAAATGTTTTGAAATGATTTATGTGGCCTCATTTTTTTTATATCACAAAAACCTGTCATTTTAACAGGGGTTTGTATACTTTTTATATCCGCTGTATATAGACACACACACACACACACACACACACACACACACACACACACACACACACACACACACACACACACACACACACACACAGCTAATGAAGGGTAAAAGATAGAATTAAGAGGTAGACGGTGGTAATAAAAAGTATATTGGAGTTTTTATAGCATTATTTGTCATCCATTATCCTTAAAGCAGTTGCACTCTAATCCCTTGTCTAGAGGTTTAGGAAGGACTGTTTTTTTTAATTTGTTTATTAACTGGGGGGGGGGGGGAGAATGGATGCCATCCATGCAGCAGTCCATGCATCCATAACCCTCTTTTTCACATTTTTACCCATGGGGTGGGGTGTCTCATCATCAGTGGCCATCATGAAGAGTCATTGTTCAAACCACCTGGTGGCTAGGATGGCAGCTGGGACACTAGTTTATTTTTTAGACGTGTAGTTTATTATCTATGCACACTACAATATTTGTTTCATCCAACAAATATAACAATCTTGTAGACTGACACTCTACAAAGAAATACTTTAAACATACTTTAATATGTTGGAAAGAGTTTCTGAAATTAAGCCCATTCTGGAGTTTGCAAGTACAATTTCTGGCTTCCTGTATCACATCTTGTTTAACTGTAGACAATTCCTTTTTCCACACCCATTTCTCTTGTCACTGAACTACCTTCACAGAAGACAAACACTTTTTGCTTGGCTTTCATCAGCCCTGATTTTATCAATTCATAATTGCTTAAGTCAGAAAACCTGCTCTATATAAAATAAAACATTGTTCTGCATCTTAAAGCAATATGCACGCTAATGGAAGAAAATGTATAGCTCAGCAATATACACAGACTGTTTAAAATCTTATTTATATATCTGGACACTATTGGTACCACTATATAATGTTTTGGCACATATGTCCGCTTCATTCTGGTGAAAAAACAACTTGCTGTGGTATAATGTATATAAACTTTAGTTGTATGATGCATTGGTGAAATAAGATTCACTGGACCTCAATTAAAATAAAAAAAATGATTCACAGAAGTATCATTTTGATTGAAAAATACTTTAAAGATAATCCGATCCTATACTCGAAGATAAAAAAAAAAAACTTTTGCTTCCACCTCCAACAGAACAACCAAAATAATCCATAAAAGTTCTGGGCTAGCATAAACAGACTTCTTCATCCAGGCCAATCCTCAACACCACCGCCTATAGGATCAAATTCCAACAATCCAAAGCAAACTGCTAATGCTTTTAATACCTTCTTCACTGAGGCCATCCAAACACTTGCTAATCAACTAACAGCCAATAGCTCTGCCCTTCCAACCAATACTACTAACTCTCTCCCAAATAGAACCATACAAGAAAGCACTATTCTCACCATCTGGAAAATCTCCTGCATTATCCCCATACACAAGGGTGGAAACTCCAGAGAATATTCTAGTTATCACCCCATAACACTACTTTCCCCATTAGCTAAAATAATGGAAAAGTGCATCCACAGACAGTTACTAGACCACCTACTCCAGAACAATTTACTGGCCAAATCTCAACATGGCTTCAGGCCTTTCTACAGTACAACAACTGCACTCCTATCCTTCACTGACAGCATCAATAAAAACTGTAATAACAGTCTTCTCTCTTCAGCACTTTTCATCTACCTTTCAAAAGCATTCAACATGGTCAACCACCACTTACTTCTCAATATTCTAAAATCCTTCTCTCTGGACACAAAGACTATAAAATGGTTCCAGTCCTACCTTGATAATAGACAGCAGGCAGTGCAGTGAATATAGAGAAGGAACAGCTTATCCCTCTCCTAATAGGACCCGGTGGGAACATAAACAGGACAATCAAAACAACCAAAACAAGGGGGCTGATTTCTATTCTAGAGCTACTCACGAACCCCCCCCCCCCCCCGTAGGAGTGAGAGGTTAGCTGAGAAAGGCAGAAAGAATTCCCATCAGGATTTTCAGCATCCCCCCCAGCAGGACGGCGGCATGGGGACAGAAACAATCCCCTCACATGTGGAGCAACAAACATGGTTAAATGACATTCCCACTGTCCCTGAAATGGCACTTCTACACCACAACTTTTCCAACACTGCAGGTAACAATTGTTCCATAGTTAAAAAAGACAACTTTATTATATACAATTATACTGATTTACAAATTACAGATTTGACTTTCGATCTATTCACTCGGGGTTTCCAGTTTGTCCCCGCACGTTCCTGTAATATATCCCAAATTTTAGTTGAACTAAAACTCTTTGCTAGAAATTTAAATCTAGCACATTACTTTAAAGGGCAGCCCTATACCAATACAGGGCTCTGTAGAACTAGCACTTTTAACCCACCTGTGCACCCCTTAATTAAACTTTTTGAAGAACTAGTTGAGAAAAATTTTAGAACTCTACACTCCCAAGGTATACAACCACAGTTAGTTAACTTAAATGAATATGAAATCTGGTTTATTAACCATTTGAAAAAAGAAAACATCAGGGTCATGAAACCAGACAAGGGCGGTGGGGTTGTCCTGATATATAATTCCAGCTATGACATTTACATCCATGATATGTTACAGGATAGTGAACAATATGAAATTGTATCTAGAAATGAAGTTAACATAGCCTTTTTCAAAATCAAATACACGCTTACTGACCATTTGCTCCAAGGAGCTATAAATGAAAAATTGTTCAACTATCTACATGTTGAGAAACCTAAAACACCAGTAATTTTCGGGATTCCGAAAATTCACAAAGACTTGGACCCCTTGAGATTTAGGCCTATTGTTTCAGTGGCAGGGAGCATCACTGAACCCTTAGGTAAATTCATTGATCATGTCACTAAGCAACTTGTCCCACTTTTAGATCACGTCTGCAAAGACTCCTGGGACTTTCTCAGAGATATTCAACCTTCCTTTTTCTCATCTGAACTCCTCATGATAACTATAGACATTAAGGACCTGTTTCCTAGTATACCCCACCCAACAGGGCTCGAGTGGTTCAATGATTTCTTAACCACTGAAACTAATCTCAACAACAAAGTGACTGGCCTCCTAGTGGAGTTTATGGAAATTCTATTACAGAACAATTTTATATTCTTTAATGGTGAGCTTTTTAGACAAAGGAAAGGAGTGGCCATGGGTGCCTCATGCGCTTCCTTTTATGCCAACGTTGTTTTGCACAGATGGGAACGTACATTCATCTTTTCTTCTACTTGGGTTCAACATCTAACTCATTATAGAAGATACCTAGATGACATCTGTATTTTATGGAATGGGACCCTTAATCAGTTTGTGGATTTCTTTAGTTACATCAACTCCACTACCCCTTTCTTGGTGTTCACTCACAACATTAACAAGCACGAACTTCACTATCTTGACGTGATTTTATATAAAGACTATAACAATTCAACATTCCTTTCTAAACTTTATAGGAAACCTACTTTTTCCAATTCTTTTTTGCATTTTCAAAGTGCACACCCATTTTATCAGAAAAAAGGCATTGTTAAGGGCCAGTTCATTAGAGCCTCTAGGATGTGCAGCTCCACTGTTGATTTTTTGGATGAAATAAATTTTTTGCAGTCCATGTCTGCAGACAGGGGATACCCTCTCTCCCTTATCACCTCCTTAGCTAAGGAAGTGATTGACAATAGAGAAACAACATTTCCCCCACTTCTTGGCACAGGGCAACCTTCTGTTATAATTAATACTACAGCGACATCTGACACCTTCCAGAACAGCTTTATCTATACTTATTCTGGTAACTCCGCTGATATTGAGGAGATCATCAGGAGGCATTGGCCTGTACTGACCTTTCATGAAGAATTCAAAGATGCCCTCCCATCACACCCTAAATTTGTAAGAAAGAGGGACATTAATTTCAAGGAACTATTTGAAAGAAAACCTAATTTCCAGGCTAATAACACACGACTAGGCACTTTCAAATGTGGGTCCTGTAACCAATGCCATGCCATTATTAATGCTCCAACACTTTATATTCCCTCCAGGAATTTTAACATTAAATCACATCACCACTACACCTGTGGGAGCAAAGGGGTTGTCTACCTAGGTTTTTGCACCATCTGCTCAAGCTTCTATGTTGGTAAAACTGAGAGGCCATTTAGGATAAGACTCTATGAGCATTTTTACGATTTAAGCAAACAAAAGGAGTCTAATGCATTCTACAAGCATTCACTCACTTGCCCTGAGATAGATCTTAAATTCATAGTGTTGGAGCAAGTTACCCCGGATGCTAGGGGAGGTGACTGGGAGACGACCCTTGAATACAAGGAACTTATATGGCAACTTAAACTAGATGCAGGCAGACACCCTGGATTAAATGACAACATTAACATAAATAGTGTCCTCAAGCTAAGAAAGGCTCGATTATGAGAAGCTCATTCATTGCTGATACAAAAAATTTTCAAGTGAAATATGATAAACAATTTATTTTAACTTATTGCTAAATGTACTGCTTACAGTTTTTTTTGGATTATTTTACATTTCAGCTTTAATATTTACTGTACATACTTATTATACAATATCCTAATTGTTATTATCCAAGGATTTTACCCTAAACATTCCTTTTAAAATAACATTCACATATACTTACACAGAACTTTCCCTTCAACTTCCTTTATTTTGAGGGGACTTTATGACAACTGTAATTGTGTTTTTTTAACATCTTAATGCCTTATTACTATTTTTTTATTTTTTTATTTATTTTTCTGTTTTCATTTTATATATATTTTTTTGACCTTGTTTGAATGATTTTTTAACACGTACACACTTCTTTAAACTATACTTATACCATTGGTCCTACTCATCAGGCTGCCTTTTCCCAGCTAACCTAACACAGTATTACTGTTTATCACGCACCAGGTCTAACTTTTAACAACGAAGCATTTTTAACAATTTATTAACTTCAACATTTTTAAGCTTTAATTTTTAATTGATTAATTAATAATTAACTTCAGTGTATATAAAGCCTTGCAGCACTTTGTATGCTCACTTGATAAAGCTCGGCACAGACCGAGCGAAAGCGCTTGTGTTTTTATTGTTTTTTATGGTTTCGCATTAAAGAATCAGACTTTCTGAGCATTTTTATAAAGCAGTAGTTTGTCTTGGTTCGGCTTTCCACCTTGGATTTATTTCTTCTTGGTCCTGTTCGTGCTTTTCTGGATTTCTACCTTTCAAAAGCTTTCAACATGGTCAACCACCACTTACTTCTCAATATTCTAAAATCCTTCTCTCTGGACACAAAGACTATAAAATGGTTCCAGTCCTACCTTGATAATAGACAGCAGGCAGTGCTATGGGACAACAACCTCTCATCCCATCTCCCAGTTACCCTAGGTATTCCTCATGGCTCTATATTGGGTCCCCTCCTTTTCTCAATATTTATCAATGACCCCAGCCTAGCGATTCCTTTAACTAACTGTACAATATGCAGATGATTCGACAATAATCTGCTCAGCTAAATCTCAATCCCAGCTACAGACTCTAACTCAGACAATGTTCAATAAAACAGAAAATTGGTTTCTACAACGCTGCCTCCTCTTGAACCCAAAAAAAAAACAAACTCCTCCTCTTCACTCCTACCCATAAATCACTCCCAATGAACTTTTCAGTCTTATCTAATAATGGTACACTCATATCTCCTGATCCAACAACTAAACTTCTAGGGGTAACCATTGATAACAACCTGAACTTTGAAACCCATATCAACAATACCATAAAAACTGTCAACAGGAAACTAGGTTCCCTCTATAGGATAAAACCCTTTCTCTCCCCACTAGCCATGCATATTAATTGTGGTGGGTGCCTATGGGAGGTCAGAACAACATGGATATTGAATCCATGTAAGACTAACAGCACACCTGCATACCTTTAGGTCCATTTACCTTGACTGAAAGGTCTACAAGACATTTTATTTCACTAAGATGGATTTAGTTTAATTTTTTTATGTTTATGTGCTTGTTCACATGATGTGCAGAGTTATTTAGCTATGGTTAGCTCTGTGCAATCATACATCAGACATGCCAGACATCTAAAAATAGAAACCAGATACGTTCAATTTCTATATTTTTTCATTTTTATGTGCATGTTTGGCAATGCGCTGCATTATTTATCTATGCTTAGTGCTGCACACTTATGGATTAGACATATGCTAGACAACTAAAAATAGAAACTGGATTCATTTAATTGCTGTAGTTCTGTGGTGCTTAGCAATGCACAGACCCATGCAGGGAAGCTTAAAGGCACCCTTGCATAATATCTGAAGACATATGAGCTCCCTTCACTATCACAGTGGCTAGATAAGTTGAGTCATGATCTATAATGGAGTAGGTCCTGGGTTTGCATCTTGGACAGTAATACCCTTTACATATACTGCTGTGAAACTGTGTCAGGTGACTGAAACATCAGTTGGCTTTAAATTCAATAATTGTTAAATTTAGAAAAGGTGCACAATGCTAATTATCTCTTAAACATTGTCAATGGTCTTTTCATGTTTGCGCTTTGCTTAAGCTTTACTTAAATGTGGGTTGTGCAAGTTTGTGTGATGCTATGCAATGCTGTGCATTTTTGAAAGTTACAGTATGATGTGCAATGGTGGGAATGCATCCTATTTAAAGGCCAATAGGTGGGGATTTCACATTATTTCTTGGAGCCTGACCTAGACTCTGGATATGGCTGCTGTTGTGGGGGAAAGTGTGCACTATAGGGCACAATGGTGGGGTGTGTGGGAGTCTAGGGTTTTTATTGGACTCTTGGTAGAGTGCTATGGACCCGGCTGCTGCAGGGCAACTATCAGTGATCATAGTGTAAGTCTGAGGCCTGGGCTAGTTTGGCCAGGGACCTGACAAGTGCAACTGGTATCCCCCGTACTGGTGAGCAGTGTAGTCATCATTATGATGACCTCTGTCGAAGGAAGAGTGGAACCTTGGATACTTGGATCCAAGATGCACGGGATGGGAACACCACACAGATATGTAAGCATGTTTTCTATAAATTCATAAATCTACAAGCAAAATCTGTGCAAAACTGTTATGCAGAGAGGGCTTACAATGTCCAGTCCCATGGAAGGCATTTGGCCAGTATGAGGCAAGCATGTGGTATCTAAATAAAATCAATAAAGTAATAACTTAATGCATAACTCAATAATAAAATGAAGAAAATTCAGATATTGCAGTCTTAACAGTCATGTATGAAACACCTGGGACATCACAGACCTTCATTAATGTGTCAGTGAATATCTGAACTGTTAAAGCAAGTAAAAGTAAGTAAGCATGCAGTACTGTGTAGCATAGCTTACAACAATTAGTTAATGTTCCTGTCTACCCAGATTAAGAGTCAATATTGTGGTCTACTCATTGCCTGAAATATGCTGTAGATTGCATTAAATAAATGAATAGGGTAAACATGTAAATCAACAGAAGTCCTAGACAGATATCCATGTGTGTAAATGCAAGATTCTAATCAACATGAATCAATAAAGTGTAAAAGGAGATGGTGCTCTGATAATTGATTTTTTCAAATAAAATGTTCAGTATTCCTGTAGTTACTGCTTGTGGGTTCTAATCCCACACCAGCCAACTGAGAAATCGTGCAGTATTCAATACTGTGTTAGTATTTCATCAATAAATGTGGAATATCGAGATTAAGAGTCAATGTTGTGGTCTGCTCATTGTCTGAAATATGCTGTAGATTGCAGTCAGTAAATGAATAGGGTAAATGTGTAAGTTAACAGAACTCCTAGACAGCAATCCACGTATGCAAATGCAAGATTTGAAACAGCATAAATCAATAAACTGTAAAAGGAGACAGTGTTCAGATAATTTAGTTTTACAAATAAAATGTTCAGTGTTACTGTAGTCACTGCTTGTGGGTTCTAATCTCACACCAGCCAAATGAGAAATTGTACAGTATTCAATACTGTTTTAGCATGTCATAAATAAAACATAGCTATGCTTGCATGTGAAGTGCACGGCCATATAGACCTGTGCCATGACTGTCCAGCTGTCAAGTGTAATCAGTGTGTACACAGACATACCTCTCAACTGTCACAATTTTTGCAGAATGTACCGAATATTGCACCATATGTCTGGTCTGTTTGATATATGATCTTGTTTTACTGGCCAGCCTCTGCCACAATTTTGAGGATAATTGTCAGAAAAAAATCTCAGTTCTCTGATTTGTGGATATATGACATCACTCAAAATATAATTTATTGTCAAATGTGTTATCAGAATATCTTGCTACTATTGTAAGACCACACTATGTAAGAATGTTCCTTGTCGTTGTGTCTTTGTACCACTATTCTGTATGGCTTGGCCCATAATATCCCATGCTAAGAGATTGAGAGGTATGTACGTGGAACATCAAATATACAATAAGAACATTGAATGATTGCTGGAAGCAATATGTGTGTGTAAGGAGCAGGGTAGTATTTCAGATAATAAACGGCATAACAGTCAGTGGTCTCACAAGTGAAATCTAACATATCTGGAAGTATGTAGTTGTAGTGTATTTAGTTATATTATCTGTGAAGTAACTAATATTCTTCTTTTTTCTCTCACCCCACCCCTTCTTTTCTTTTATTTATTTAATCAATATATTTACTATTATCATTTGATATTATCATATTATTTGTTATTACCTCTTATGTTGGCCTTATGTATAACTTAATATTGCTTTGTTGCTAAAAAAAACTTTTATTTACATTACTTATTGTTGAGTTCCTCATTATATTATTTTCAGTTTGTTTCCATTACTCATTATTGTTTTCTTTTATGTTATTAATTACATTTGTTTGGGTTATGTTTATTTTTCCTTTATGTTTATATTTTATTTATCACAGCATGACAAGGTAGCCACCTACCTTGGCTCCCCCGGCTGAGGCACCGTGGCCCAGCACATCTGGACCAGAGCCTGGTGGCATCCCCTCTGCTGCCCCAACAGTACCTGCTCCATCAGGTAGTTCTTCCCCACAGGCTGGGGGCTGTGCCCCCTTCTGGTAGTGAAGGTGGAGGGTATACATTTTTCACCCGAGATGAGCTGCCAGGCATGGTGCATAGGGATATGCACAAAACTGTTGGTGCATGTCTATGCCGGATCAAGAGCATGCTGCCTATCCTGGTGGGGCATTCTGTCCCCAGGCACTGGCATCAACCACTGCCTCCACAGGGTAAAAACTTGAATCACACTGCTACCATGCCTAATGTCCATGGGACTGGGATCCCCCAACACCCTTCCCAACCAAGGTGTTCACCCCCTCTTGTGTCCCACACCAACCCTGTCTGCTGTCTTGTCTGTCATGTCTGTCTGCAAATGCTTCCTCACCTTTCCAACTTACCTTCCCCACACATACTTATGCCCCTTCCCCAACATTCCACTCTCTCTTAAAAAAGGGGGGCACCTGTCCCCAAAAATATAATTCCATAAATAGCTCTCCATTTCAGACACTTCATGTGTCCACTGGACACACTAAATTAGGTCCAATTGGCTTGACAATGTGCTTATGTTGTCATCACCCCTATCTCTAGGGGTGATAGTCCAAATTCAGCTAAAAATCTTTCCAAGTGCACAATTGCTGCTTTTGAAGAAATGGATAGCTATGGTTCTTTCCTACACCCTTCCTGCACATTCCTACATGCCTTTCATGATGTTTTTCCCACCTACTTGCACCCCATTTATTTCACCATTGTCCTATCTCCCCAGTTTTCTTTTCTTTAAAGAATTATTGTGTGATGCTGCAAGTCGAGCAGCATCGCTAAGCTATGCTAAATGGCAATGTATTACTACATGTATTTGAAAGCAGACTAATCACATTCAAAAAGTACATCTCCACCCTATTTGGGACCCAGTAACATTTTACTTGAACAACAGTGCATCAACCCACCAAGCCACACATCCAGTTAATTGACATTGGTGTTTTAAGCAAAATATAGTAATTTTCATTTTCTCATCATTAAGTGTGTTTACATGATGCTGCACATTGTGTCACATGATGCAGCAAATCTTCTAAAAGATTAATGGAAAAATAAGAATGTAACTGGGACTCTGGTAGAGAAATACATCACTATGAAGCCATGGACATACTAATAGATATAAGTGAGGTATGTAACTGCCGGTAAGTGTGCAATTATTCCTACATGTACAAATACACCTGCTACAACAGTGACTCTGTTAAAATACTTTGAAAACATTAATTTTTTGTCCACATGGTCCTGTGTTGAAATACAGCTGTGTTTAGCATTTAAAATACACATATGTGTACATCACCATTATAAATTGTGATATTTATAACTGTCTCATCACCTATTTATCCACCCAAACCAGTAAAGATGGAATGTTTGCTTCTAAATAACGGAGGTCAAAGACCTACAGATATGACCACATTTCAACTATTCCCATTACAACCCTAGAAAGCACATAGAATGTTATGTCATGCATTATCATGAATTCCCAGAGGATTTTGAAGTATGTAATTCAAATGTTTCCCAGTAATATCAGACTGCAGTCCACAGTGATTTGCTAGTGATATTACAGACAACCACAGCTGCACAAGTAATATTCATATATGAAAGTTGTGCCAGAAGCAAGGGTTGCCAGCACACATGTGCCAGATGACTACCATGATATAACACATGGCTTAACAGTTGTCGATCTGGTTGACATAATGGTTGATGTACCCCCTACCTTGTTCTAGGACACACCAACCATGGTGCCTTTTACTCTTTTAATGATATCTCTGGCTAACATACTTATCTTAAACACATACCTTTATTTTCAGTGGGTTGAGTTCCCTCAATCTGGCTCTGTCTGTACACCAAGACGGCCACAGATCCCACAGTTACTCTTAAGTGTTGTTGTCCTGCACATTCTGCAGCATCTCTGACTATACCTATTGCCTGCAGCAGCAGCAGCAGCTTCAGCCTGTAGCACACACATCTGTATGTAAAAAGTAGCTGCTACAAACATTCTCTATGTGCTGATGTTGTATCTGTACCCCAGTAATTTCCACCCAACATATGAGAAAGAGGATGGAACCTATATTAACACATTCTATCTTGTTGAGTAGTTGCATGGGATTGGCTGATTATACTGCATATCAGCTGTGTAGGCTGCATGTAGCATTTCTGAACTACAGATTGGTTCAGAGGCAATCACCTGCTAATGAGAACCATCTTAAAAAGGCAAACTCCTATCTAGGGGAAGCAGTGTGTATGAAAGTTGGTGTGTATGGTTAACTCATTGACACATTTCTTATATAGCAGTATCTTTCAACAGAAGAGTATTGTACTCCGTCAGGCATGTAACCATTTTGTTTCCAACATGATGCATATGTTTGAATATACTTATGAAGAATGGGGATTACATCAGCAAAACGTTGTTATAACTGGCCTGATGATATGGCATTGATCTCCTGCCATGTTACACATACAGAGGGCAAAGAGTGCAGCAAGGGTATAATGTTGTGTGATAACTAGGTACACACCTTTCCTGGCTACTTTCTTTGATAGCAGTTGTAATAGTACACTGCTATTTTGTTGGCACTGTTGTATACATATTATATGGGGGGGATGTTTCCTGCTATGGGGCATACTACAATGGACTTGTTGGGTGTGTGATCATACGTAAATATCTGTCATGGCACAAACTGGAATAGGTCACTTTTGCTAGTATCCTAGTTGCATCCACACCCTTTGCATGTTTTGCACACTGTTGAATATGAGATGTGTAATCAACTGGTGAATACTGATAGCCTTCCTTTATTGCTTTATCTCTACATATTGTACTCCCATGTATGTGATCCTGACGTGTTCCATTTATTTGTAGTTCAGGAAATATAATGCATGCATGTCACAGGGTTCCATTTACTGAGGTGGAAACCAACCTCACTGAGGCTTTGCACCAACATTACAAGGTCCTGCTGTCCAGAGGGAGGGAAAAAGGCCAGAATGTGCAGCCCCGTGGGACTAACTGGGGAATAACATCAATGGTGTGGGACACCAGAATTTTACCTAAAAGCAGGTGTGACACCATGCCACTGATGTGATAAATTTAGCATGCAAATGTGCAGCCGACATGGCCAAGGATCGTCAGGTCATTGGTGGTGGGCCTGCAGCAGAACATCCTCTCTCAGCCACAGAGGAATTCTTGGCAAACCTTGCAACACAGGACAGCTCTCATGCATCCATTAGCCAATATGTTCTGGACATGGGTGCCACCCATTCTTCTCAAGAGGAACATCCATGTATGCTTAATTAGATCACATTGGAATACGGCCACATTCAGCATATCAATATTTATATAGCTTTACATGGGTATCAGGTGTTTTGCTGCAGTTTTAAGTTCATGTAGAGATTGTGACCCACATACCTGTTAACATAGAGCTACTGTACATGTGAGATATTTGGACATATTCACTGTGTTGAATTGTAATATGTGGTGCTGTTCTCATTACCTCTCCCTTGATTTTTTCAGGACCATCAGGAATTTGGAAGAGGCTGTAGTCCTGTTGTTGGTAAGCAGAAAACTGTTTTGTCAGAGATGTAGATGTAGTTCAATGTATTTGCTAAAGTGTCATCCCAGGCCTGCTGGCTGAATTGATGTGCTGTCTGCATGACTGCCAAATGGACAGATATTTTCTGAATGTTCACAGTTTAGAGTCATACCTCTGCCTTGTAGGTGTGACCATAGTGATTGACTTGACAGTATTGTCAGGACATTACAGATTGCCATAACTGTCAGTTGTGCAGATTTTTGCAGAATGTCAACAGTGTACATAATTTATGTTTCGCTCATGAAATTCTTGTTTAATGATTAATTATTTCCAAATAATTACATATTGGGGTTAGAAGATAATGTCCTCATGTCCTACTATGTGAAGTTGAGGGTTATACATGTCTGTAATAGTGACAGCAGTATATGCAGATTAACATATATTGCATCATAGTGCTGCTTATTTCCTTTTTATCACAGTTGACCAGGGAGGTTGGTCTTTGTCCCCTTCACAACCTCATGTCAGTGTCTCTCCAGATCCTGATGATAATGGTGGCCAAATTGAGGAACAGCTGAGGGTTGCAAAGTTTGAATCAAACACAGATGTTGACATCCCTTGTCCACCTTTATTTATCACAGTACACAGCCAATATGCCTATGCATACCCAGTCACCTGAGGCCACAGATGTTGGACAGTCAGAGGGTGGGGACATTGAACAGGGAAGTGTGGCAACTGTGTCTTCAGTGACTGTCAACACTTGCAATAGCCAAACAGTTGGTGAGGTTCCACACAGGGGGATTGATAAGCCAGCTGTCCCTCACGGTCTGTCACAGGTGTCAAATTACGTGTCACTCAGTGTATGTTTAGGGCTATTATGGAGGCACAGGCATGGTCAGAAAGGAGCTCCTGATGAATGCTCAGGGTTATGGATGCAGCACAGTTTGACATCCATGACTCCCTTCACTATGTTGCTGATGCCCTGGAATGATTGACTGACACAGTGGAAAGAGGTAGGCCTGAGACAGATCGCACACTATCAGTCTCAGAATGCACGTTGTCTTTGATGAGACATCTGATTGGAGTTGGGCATCAGCCTCATGGGTGTAGGTCAGCAACTACATCTGCTGAGAGTCAACGTGGCTGTGCACAATCATGCTCCCATAGTGGCAGTACATCCAGTGGGGAGTGTGCTGTCCACACCAAGACATAGCAGGCCATGGGCTCATGGTCCTGGGCATTGTCATGGAGGACATGTTCTCAGCAGACATCAGTTACCCTCAGATAATAGCGCTACACCAGACCTTGGGCGTGGAGGTAATAGTGCAACTCCTGGCAGAGCCAGTTCTCATGTTTGGGGATGGAAACGATGAACTGTCAGTTCTACCATGCACAGCTCACAGCTGTCCAGCATACAGACATGTAGGGCTAGTGCTGAGCTTGGTTGTGTTCATGCAGACACTCACACACCACTATCACATTGAGGGCACCTACAAACACACAAGCAACATTTCCATGGTCCATATCACCTGCTTCCCTTCCTGACTCACACACACACTCTTGCCAACCTATTGGGTCAGCCTAGGCCTCCTGCACCCCCATATAACACCCTGTGTAAGTGATGATAACTGTGCCACATCCCTATCATCTTTTTCATGGATGCAGGGAAATAAAGCTGCGCGTCTGTTGCACAGGGTGACTATCTACAGTAATATGAATTTGTGTCATCTATTGTTGCTGTTGACATGCTACTTGTACTGGTCATTTACAGGTATTGTACTTTGCCATTTATAATATGTGCGCAATAATTTATGTACATTATGATGGATGCTGTTGTAAGGGCTGTGGAGTCATACAATGAAATGTGTCTCATGGAAATGTTTACTTTTCATTTTCAGGATTCTGTTTGACACACCTATGGGTACATATCTACAATCAACCCATCAATGTCAGAGCACAGGATTGAATGTCAGCACAAGACAGAAATGTCTTCATAAAGGTAATACAGTATAGGTTCATGGTTTCATAGGTTTATAGGTGTTTACTAGGCTAACAAACACAAAGGCTTCTTTAAGCCTAATCATGCATCCCAAATCTCTGACAAGGTCTGATACCCTTGATAAGTGTAATCAGAGCTTTGGGAGATGAAACATGTACAAGCAGGGGTCTGGGAGATGAACCGTTTAGAGTTTCCTTGTGTCCATTAGAGAAATAACTCCCAAGCCAAGGATGATTGTCCTGTTCCCCATTCAATTGTGTAACTTGCACTTGATTTGCATTAAGGTAGAACTCTGCTTCACATGGATGGAGAGCCTATTCCATATAAGGTGTTATCTCTGGGATATATACTTGTCTCTCCAGCACATCCTATTTATACCACAGACAAGATGTAGGTCTGTAGAATGGGAAATTCAGGTGCTAGTTGTTTCATGGATATGCAGGAGATCCACAGTGGGGTCTGACAGTGCCTTGTACAGCAGGCATACATCTACCATCCAAAGGCTGTAGGACACAGAATACATGGATAGGACCTTGACACGGTCTAGATAGGATATTTTGTGCATGCCATGAATTGGTTTAGTGAGGAACCTCTGTGGATATTCCAGTTGCTGAATATGCCTGGTTAGGTACATAGCAAATGTGGCATTGCACTCATTGATAGGGCTGATGAATGCTGAATATAGTGGACCATAGATTTCCTTGAACTTACATGCCATACCACTGTTTAGAAGTTGTGCAACATAGAATGATTTCCTCAGTACTGTAGACACGTAACAGTCAAAGGCTAGATTACTATCTATGTGTGTCCCACACACAACACCAAACACCTCACACACAGCAGACAACACACCAGTATCTCATAAACACAGCCATGTGGTCAGGACATGAGGTCAGGGAGACTAAGGGTGATGGAGTCTCTGTCTTCATTAAGGACAGGCACACCTCCAGACTGGTATGCCAGCAAGATGCACTATAACTACTCCAGGTGCAACTGACAGTTGGCAAGACACCCATCCAAGTTATAGCCAGCTATAGACCCCCCCTCCATGACTCAGGACACCCACTCCTTTTATCCATATCTACCTGACCCCATCAAGGTACTCCCTATCACCCTGATTCTTGGTAACTTCAACTACCCCACCATAAACTGGGTGAAATATTCCTCCACTAACGCACTCATTCAATGATTCCTTGACTTTATTAGTTCTAACACACTAGACCAGCTTGTCTCATCACCCACAATGGGGGATAACATTCTGGACTTGGTTCTCAGCAACATGAATGATAGCTGCACCAGTCCCATAGTATGTTTCTCCCTGGTGAGATCAGATCATTGGACTGTCTCATTTAAAGTGTCTTTCCCACCCAAACCCCCTTCTCCAGTCGTAATCAAGCTAAAAAAACTTCTCAAAAGCTGCCTACAACCTCCCTAGGGAGGGCATCTGCAGCTTCACACCACCGCCCTCTTAGAGGATGCAGACAACTATGCTGAACTGTATGCCAATGCAGTGTGCAGTGTACAATCACCTGCACAACTGCATGCACACAGTCACACCCAACAGAACTAAAACCTGCTCCTCAAGGAAACACAAACCTGTTTGGTGGACATCCTCTATCAATAGGCTTTACAACAAAAGGAAGAACCTGTTGTCCAAGGGTAAAAAGAAACAAATTCAAAATTGGAAAACTCCCTTCTTAGCCTCAACAAGCAAATTAGATCACTAGTGAAAACCTCCAAAGCCAATTATGAATCAAAAATAGCCTCTGAAATAAAGGGAAACCACAAAGCCTTCTTCAGCTATGTCAGCAACCTCCATGGCAAAGCCCAGGTTTGTTTCGAATTAGTACTTAACAGCATTCCACTGATCCTGTTGACTTAGCCAACCTGCTAGCAGATACGTTCAGTGCAAACTTCACCCCCCTGTTCCCCCCAAAGGCCCTTGTAACATCCCTGATACTTGTCCTGCACCTCACATCTCTGTAGATCAAGTGTTAAAGGCCCTATCCAAGGCAAAGAACACAGTTTTCATGGGACCTGATAGTATCCCAGGCTGTGTTCTGCACCATCTCCAGCAAGAACTGGCTTTGTCATTGAGAACCCTAGTCAACCACAGCCTAAGTAAAGGCATTTTCCAGCAGAGTGGAGAACTGCCATTGTCATCCCCTTGCACAAAGGAGGTGCCATTACTGACCCTGAAAATTATCACCCCATTAGCTTGACAAGTCTGCTCTGTAAAGCCATGGAACTTATTATTATGGATCTCATAAACAAAGACATAGGCAATCACCAAGCACATGACACCACCCAGTTCAGATTCATAAAGGACAGATCTTGCCTGTTGAACTGATTACCACATCAACGGCAACCCCCTAAGCATACAAGCTGTGGTGAGAGACCTGGGTACACAGGTTGATAACAACCTTAGACTCAACCATTATGTAGCAACAGTGGTCAGAAAAGCCTTTTGCTTGGTTTATCTCATAAGTAAAGGAATTGCATTCAGAAAAAAAGGAGGTTCCTACCTCTCTATACTCCTCCTTCATTAGACCAATAATTGAGTATAACACCCCATTTGGTATGTTCCATTCCAAATATATCCACCAACTGGAAAGGCCACAGAAATACCTCACAAAGAGAATCCATGGCCTCCAACACCTGTCCTTTGTGAACTAGCTCAAATAAGTATCACTCTACTCAGTATTGTACAGATTGCTCAGAGGTGATCTGTGTCTCACCTACAAGGCAATCTCAGACCCTACCCTACTAGAGATGCTCCATATCCACAAGTCTAACTCCTCACGCACTACCCGCTCAAAAGGCCTGAATCTAATATGCAGCATCAACAAAACCTGCTGGAGAGACAGGTTTGTCTCCCAGACCCTGCCCTGTCTCTGGGAAAGATTTCCCATACATGTCAAACAGAGTACCTCGCTGACCCTCTTCAAGTGCAACCTTGATGACTGGATGGGAAACCACAAATTTTTCCCATGGGTTCCACCTGTGTCCCTCACTGACAGGGGTGACAGGTGCTAAGGTTTCTTTTTGGGGATAAACTCTTAGCTAGGCTTGTAAGGGTCCCAGGGCCATTAGCCTAGTAACCTCCTAAGATCCTATGATCCTAAGTCCCTGACTAATGGGTTAACTGTCAGATGTGTGCTGTCAATATGGTAGTTACCAGGGGTGGTTGACTTCCCAAAGCATAGTATCGTGCATTTCTTGGTATTTAGTGTTACTGTATGGCTCTGACGCCAGTTGTATGTCTGCATCAGCCCCTCCTGGAGAACATTTATGTCAATGTGGGATTCAATGACAGCTCCAAATTTGCAATCATCTGCACATTTAGCCAGCCAAAGACCACTGACCATGGCCTTGACTTCAGATAAGTAAACGCTTCAAAGGAGTGGCCCGAGAAATGATTCATAAGGGAGTACACTTGTGACTTGCCTGTTTGTACCACAATGCTAACTTCCTGGGTCCTGTCTGTGAGCCACTCGGCTATCCATTGGCTGACATACTAGTTTGTACCTAACCTTTTCAGTTTGTCAATAATGCCTGATGGAGTTATAATGTCAAATGCTTTGTCAGGCCATGGTAGGCAGTGTGAACCATTTTTTGATCATCCATTACTTTGGTTAACTTCTCAAATAGGTCCACCAGCTTGGGTAAGCATAATCTGTCCTTAACAAAACCAAACTGGGTTTGCTCCAGTGTCTGGATGTGTACTACATCTCTGTTGGTCATTTCCATGATAATTCTTTTCATGATTTTTACATATCAGCCTAGTGAGACTTCTGTGTCTGTAGTCTCCAGGGTCTGTAGATGGCCCACCTTTTTGCAGAGGGGATGACTGATGCTGTTCTCCATTCATAAGGCACTAAGCCTGTTTGGTGGCTACATTGAAATAGTAATTCCAGAGACCCTGAAAGGTCATGTTTCATGCTATTTAGCAGGCATGTTGGTATATTGTCTGGACCCATTGACGCAGTGTACTTGGTCTTAGAGAGACCATTAAGGACCTGTTCCCTAGTGACAGTATGGGTACTTATATTTGATGGTATTTCCTGAGGGAAGGTTGAGGGGTAGAGAGAGGTAAAGTTGGATTTCATTATCAGCCAGGAGGTTTGCTCTGTCTTCTACCTCATTATAGCTGCTTCCATTTACAATGAGATGTGCGCACAATTGTGTCTAGCCTTTGAGCTTGTGGACATAGCTGAAGTATGCTTTATGGTTGTCTTTGGCCTGGAAGCCTGAACTTACCTCAAATCTGGCTTTGGTAGACTTCATTTGTCCTCTGATTTCTTTTTGTTTACTTTGATGAGAGTGCTTTTATCCTGCTGAGTGCTGAACCTCCTAATTTTGGCCATGAGTTTCTTCCTTGTGTTATACAGCCTATTGATTCCATGACTCCATAGGGTGGCTTGATTTTGAGTTAGTTCTGTACTTCTCCCTGGTGGGTACAGCTGCCTCTTTGCAGCTATTATCAGGCTCATACAGGGTTTCTTTGAACATTTCTGCATAGGCTACACTGTTTTCAGTGTTTATGGGGGCTTGAGATTTGGCCAGTTTATCACTTAACACCTGGAGTTTAGCCTTAAAGTAGTTCCTGAATCTGGTTAGGGGTCCACATTTTATTTTTACTTCAAAGGAGACCAATTTGCATTCAGACCTTACCAGCGAAGACATTACGGTACAGGGTTGTGCATGACTCTCCTATTTTGGTGTATTGTCTATCTGGTCCAGGGAGTTTGTATTTACAAAAGGCAGGAATTTCTGTGCCTGTATGTTTGTTGTCGTATATTATACCCAGATAATAGTGGGATAATGAAAGTCCCCCTTGACTATGGTACTGGGTTGGATGGTTAGTGTTTCTAATATGTTTAAATACATGGTATGGATGTCCTGGGTCATAGAGGGGGGGCCTATAGCTTGCATGGAAGTAGTATTGGATTTTACCTATTGTGAACTGAACCTGGAGCAACTCAAGTGCATTGTCCTGTTTGACCAGCCCTGAAGTATCTTTAGTTTTGATCTACATAGAGACACCTCCACCTTTAGTCCCTGCCTGTGAATTAGCTGGTCTAAATGTGTGGAAGGCATAATAACCTTGCATTGTTGGTGTGCTCTTCACAGCTTTAATTCCTGTATCAGTGACAGAACAGACATCTTCCGAGAGCTCAAATAAGTATCTCTAAGTATAGTCTAGGGAGGTATGTTACAGATGGGTCAAGGACTCTTGCACGAATGCACTTTTTACCAAATCGTGAATGCGCAGACATACTTACACGAAAATGCCTTTAACTGAAGCAGCATTTTCGCGTAAGTATGCCTGTTGTGCCGGTCATACTACAGTGCGGATAAGGGAAAGTTCCCTTTTCCCCACTGTAGTGTGATCTCATAGTGAGAATATTAAAGTAGGGGGGTGTGCAGGGGGGCTTGCCCCCACTGTGTAAAAGTAGATTTTAATTTTTTTAACACACTTTAGTGAAAGCGCTTTTTCAGTGAAAGCGCTTTCGTTAAAGTGTGTTTGGTGATAGCAGATTCAGACTGTTGAACTTTTGTTCCTTTTTGTCCCCATAGTGCCTTTTTTAGGCAAGGCTCAAAATTCAAACCCACCATCGTAAGCAGCACAAGTAAAAAAATGAGGGTTATGCTACTCAATGCCAGGAGTTTAAATCTCAAAATGCATGCGCATGAAGCACTCCTAAGTATGGAGAACGTCGACATTTGTGCAGTAACTTAAACCTGGTTCAAGCACTCCAGCACTACTGGGCTACAACTCATACCACACATTTCGGCCACAGAATACGGACCGAAACACAAAAGGAGGGGGTGTATCCATATTCATCAAGGATACCCACACCACCAGGTTAGTGGCACAGCATGATACCTCTGAGATCATCCATGTGCAACTAACATTAGGCAAATCTGCAATGCAAATTGTGGCCTGCTAAAGATCACCCTCCATGATGCAGGACCACCACTCCGCCTTTCTGGAGACACTGGAAAACATGAAAGTCCTACCGAACACCCTGATATTGGGCGATTTCAATTACCCTACCATTAACTGGAAAAACTACTTGAGTACAAACTCCCAGGCTCAGAGATTCCTGGAATTTATCAACTCAAATGCCCTGGATCAGCTGGTAAACTCCCCTACCAGAGGCCACAACATATTGGACCTGGTCATCACCAACATGGGTGACAGGTGTTCTGTACCGGAGGTCAACCCATCACTGTGTAGATCAGACCATAAACTAATCACCCTGGATGTCCACACCCCACCACCACCCCCAACCAGGGAAACCACAGTGAAAAACTTTTCTAAAGCAAACTTCACCTTACTTAAGGCAGAGGTGGTAAGTTTCACAGCCCCCACGCTAAAGGATAACAATGCCCAAGATGCAGAATCCTTTACAATTGCACTCTATGAGCACCTACAAAGATGCATGGATCGTGCCATCCCTAGCAAAACCAAGACTCACTCCCCTAAGAGAAGGAAACCAGTCTGGTGGACCCCTGCCATAAACAGGTTATACAACAGAAGGAGGAAACTAGTTCAGAAAAAAAGCAAATCCTAAGAAGAGAAGACATCCCTGATCAGTATAAGTAAGAAACTAAGCTACCTCATAAAATCATCCAAGGCTAATTTCGAAAGAAAAATAGCCAAGGATTTAAAAGATAACCACAAAGCCTTCTTTAGCTATGCCAAGAATCTAAGTGGCAACTTGCAGATATGCTCTAAACTAGTGCAAAATAGCACAAATTATACCGAACCTACCGATATTGTCAACATCCTGGCAGATAGATTCAGTGCAAACTTCACCTCCCTCTCATCTTCAACAGGGCCCACAACAATACTGGAAACATGAAGTGTACCGGATATCACAGAAGCACAGGTGAAAACAGCCCTTTCAAAAGCAAAAAACACAGCATCAATGGTGCCAGATGGTGTCCCAAGCTGTGTCTTGCACAAACTACAGAACAAACTAACCCCCCACCTAAACACGCTGTTCAACCTCAGCCTCTCCACAGGCTATGTGCCCATAGAATGGGGCATGGCAACAGTTATTTTGCTCCACAAAGGAGGGGCCACAACTGACCCTGATAACTATCGCCCCATAAGCCTGACTAGCCTGGTCTGCAAGGCTATGGAGTGCATCATCATGGAACTCATTAACAAAGACATTGGGAACCTCCAAACACTTCACCCATCCCAGTTCAGCTTTGTTAAAGGCAGATCATTCCAACTAAACCTGGTTGACTTCTTCGAGACAGTCACCAAGGCCATAGACGAGGGAAAGGTGGTTCACATAGCCTACCTTGATCTCGCCAAGGCATTCAACACCATTCCTCACTTGGGTATTAAAGAAAAACTCACCAGCCTGAACATAAACCCCTCTGTCACAAGATGGGTTGCCAAATGGCTTACAAACAGAACTCACACAGTAAGAATAGCGGGCTCCAGGTCCGACTCTAAACCAGTCACAAGTGGTGTCCCACAAGGCTCGGTTCTGGGACCCCTACTGTTCGGCATATATTTCTCGGAAGTACAGGCAAACACAGGAGGACTATGGCTAACCAAGTTCGCTGATGACTGCAAACTGGGAGCCATAATCGACTCACCGGCTGACACAGACATCCTTCAAAAAGGCCTTACTGAGACACCTGGTTTCAAAGTCATGGCCTCAAGCTAAATGCCAAAAAATGCATAGTCATCCTGTTTGGGAAAAATAAAATGCCCACAAATTACCACATAGGCAGCAGCCCCCTTAATTCAGAAGAGGTAATAAGAGATCTGGGGACACAGGTAGACAGTAATCTCTCCTTTGACAATCATATTGCCAAAGTAGTTAGGAAATCCTTCTATGTGGGCAATCTAATTACTAAGTGGTTCGCATCTAGAAATAAAGAGGTTATAGTGCCCCTCTACTCATCACTCATCAGACCCATCATAGAGTACAATGCCCCATTTGGGATGTACCTCACAAGACACTTCCAACAGCTGGAAAGACCACAAAAGCACCTCACCAAGAGGATTACTGGCCTCAAACATATGTCCTATGCAGCCCGACTGAAGAAAACTCAGGCTGTACTCAGTGGCATATCGATTACTCATAGGTGATCTCAGCCTGACTTACAAAGCCATGTCCAACTCAGAATTGATGAACATGCTCCACCTAAAGAAATCCAAGTCACTGCGAGTGACACACTCTAATGAGCTAAACCTTGCCACAACAATAAATAGAACATGCTGGAGGGATAGATTCCTGTTGCAGAGACTCCCCATGCTTTGGAACAAAATTCCTAACTACATTAGGCAGAGCCCCTCACTAACACTCTTCAAGAGAAGCCTTGACAAGTGGATGGGTAACAGGAAATACACCCCTGGGATCACTTCATTGGCTCTGCTTGACAGAGGCTCAGTTAATTAATCAATAGGGTGGCGAAAGCCGACACACTCTGGCTAGGCTTATAAATGCCCTCGGGCAGATAGCCTAGTACCAACCTATGAACCTATGAACCTATGTTCAACAGTCCTAGATCTGTTACAGATCATGCACTGCCACATGGACTATGACTGAGTCATACCATAGGAAGCTACGAGGCTAATGGTCCTAGGGCCCTTACAAGCCTAGCCAACCTCTGCCCTTATTTCTATGATCAGCACCAAGTGCCCTGGTCCAAAAGGGACACAGGAGGAATCCCTGTGGTGAATTTATGATTGCACATCCAATCGTCCACACTGTATTTGAAGAGTGCCAATGAGGTGCTCTGCTTGACATGAAGTGGCAGTCCATTCCAAAGGTGTGTCAACCTCTGGGAGACAAATCTGACCCTCCAGTGTGTTCTATTGCTGTCACATACCAGGTTAAGGTCTTTAGAGGAAGTAACCTGTGTACCAATTAATTTGTGGATATACAAAATTTTCAATAAAGCATGGTCAAAGATTGCCTTATATGCAAGGCATAGATCCCCTCTGAGTAGTCTGTATGAAACAGAATAAAGTGACAGTGATATCAGACAATCCACATAGGACAGATTCTGAAGACCTTGAATTATCCTTGTGAGGAAACTTTGTGGTCTCTCCAGTTGCTGCAGGTGCTTGGAAAGGTGCATACCAAAAGGGCCATTGTATTCCATTATTGTCCTGATGAGGGTAGAGTACAGAGAGGTTATAACTTCTTTCATTTTTCTGGATGAGATAAGCAATACAGAATGCCCTTCACTGTAGAAGCATGATGATTAAAGGTAAAGTTACTATCAACCTGTATGCCCAGGTCTCTAACCAGTGAGTGTATACTTAGGGTTTTGTTATTGATGTGGTAGTTAGCAGGAACATTGAGAGGGATGCTAATACATTTTTTGCATTGAGGTTAAGGCCATGACTTTGGCATCATTCATTTGTGTGTGTAAGACCCTCTTGTGAGATGTTGACATCATTTGGAGATTCTATGACCGCTCCCAGTTTGCAGTCATCAGCAAACTTTGTCAGCTACAGACCTTTAGTTTTAACTTACTTTGGAGAACTAGGTTCTAAACATTTCAAAGCCTGCTATACCTTAAGGGCAGTGCATAACTTACCTGCACACAACTATCAAATCAGTCTATCTGAGTCTTTTTTTTGCAGGAAATCGCACCTCTTCCAGCTGTGCTAACCCAGTCCGTTCACCCTCACTACACTCACTCTGCTCCCCTACCCTATCCCCATTCCCACCCAACCCCACTTTCATTACATTTATACTTTACACACCACACCCCTTCTTTCTATTTACCCAATCACCCTCTCCAACTAATCTAACACCTCTTTTCTCCCATAACCACTCCCACCACTCTCTCCTCCCCTATAGTCTCATTACTCCCCCTTCCCCTCCCTACAGCATCCTTCCCTATCACTAACTCCTACTTTCATCTCTAGTCATCCCTTATCTGCTTTCATCACTGTTAATCACTGCAAATGTGACTTTCTACTATTCCCTCTTCTTCTTCATTCTCCTATCATGTGGCCATTCTATCTCTCTGCCACCTTTCTCTTCTTCCTCTCACTAACAACCTCTTACCATTCATCACTCTACTATCAATCCCCCTGAACTACTCTCCCTTATACTCTCAATACCTACACTATCTCTCACCCACAATTAATCTCACCATCTCTCTCTCCCCTATTTCACTATCTGAACTCTTCAAAATGATCACTTTTTCTAGTTCATCTCACGTCACTTGTTGGAAACCTACATATCCTACTACTCAGAACTTACTATTTTATCTTCTCACTTTCTTCAACAAATTTCTGTTGGATGGAGATATACACCCAAACCAAGGACCTCCCACATCTTCCTTCAACAAAATCACAACTCATACCTCTCCCCCTCACCTACCCCTTCCTACCAACACTCCCCCTTCCAAATCTCTAAAAATGTTCTCTTTAAATATTCAAAGCATTGTAAATAAAGTAACAGAACTACACTTCTGGATTTCCACCACATCTCCCCACATCATAGCTTTATCAGAAACTTGTCTTAAACCTCACATCCTCAACACAGAAATTTTACTTCCGGGTTATAACATCTTTCACTCAGATAGAACCAATAAGTGGGGAGGGAGGTTGCTATTCTTTACCCTGAACTAATTAACCTGTCCCCTCTCTTCATCTCTGTTCCTTGCTTCTCACCTACTGAAATTTATATCATAAATTGTCACCTCCCCCCGGTGATAACATTTCCATCTTAGAGAACTTTCTTTCCTGGATCGCTCAACATGTCCCTTATGAAGCCATCATACTTGGAGATGTTAACATAGACTGGACTAAACTGTCCCCCTCATCCCCCACCCATAGTCTTAACCTTCATGGTTTTCACTAATACATCACTACCCCAACTAGAATAAACAAAAACTCCTTATCTGGACACATCCTTGACTGGATCCTTATCTCAGCTCCTAGCCACTATCATAATCCTGATATACTTGCTAACACTTTAAGTGACCACTTCCCAACCTTCATTCATAGATTCAACCAACACTCACCTAAGGAACATACTCACAGGGTATGCCAAAACCTTACCCACTTCGACTGAGACACTTTTAACTCCAAACTATCTAGCATTAATTGGTCCTTCCTATATCACATCCCTGTCAATGAGGCTGTAAATCACTTCAATAAGATTTTTGTTGACATACTTGACTCTCTTGCCCCTTCTAGAAAAATCAGAATCAAATCCAACTACTCCTAGGCTCACAGAACAAACCCAGTCAATAATGCACAAAAGAGATTCTAACTGGAAAGCCTGAGTTAAAAACAAATCCCATCTCTTACTGCAGATATACACAGAGCTCATAAACCTGACCAAAAAAATAGTCAACAAAGATAAGATAATGTTAGCACCAATCCCAAGATAAGAATCAGGCCACAGCCTGTTTATTGACCCAATCACTTGTCCCAGATGATGCAAAGGCCTAGAGGCTTGTTGTAACCTTTTACAGGTAGATGCCTTGAACAGCAGCCAGACCAATCGGTTCAGTTTTGCATGTATTACGCCTTGGGTTCTGAGATTCATAGGATTTGACTAGGGTACTGACCTGATGGTGATTAGGAGCATAACTGCCACAACACAACTTAATGTTCGATGTCAGGTGACTTAAATGTCCAAGGTTGGTGTAGCAAGGTCCCAGCTGCAGTGATCCATGTTAGATAACAGTTTCACAGCAACTCATGCAGCCTGTCCTTTAACAGTGTAATGGAGGTGATCTGCATGACATGGATGTGAGGCCTACTGCAGAAGAGAGGCTACCTTTAGGAGATGTTCCTGTCCCTCCAGTATGTCCTAGGTATGTCATACTGTGCATTTATGTTACTAGAATCCAAAACTGTAGCCCCACATTATTTCACACAACATCCATTTGCTGTCTGGTTGTTTGACAGGCATTGTAGCCTTGCAAGGCCAAAGTACTTACTGCAAAGCTGAACAAGTTTTCTGTGCATGCACATACATCCACATTTTCACTGCAAAGAGTGCCTACACAGAGTGTGTTTGAGGCTGTGAACCCCAAGGGTGTAGCAGCATGACCCGTACTTTGCTGGAATTGTGCATTATCACATATGTAAGTATGCTATTGTGACCCTGCCTAATAACAGAATTATGGTTCAGGCAAGTGTGTTATGCCTGGCAAAGCAGTATACTTAGTACAACATGTTATCCCACACTATCAGGTACTGTTTAACTTAGAATTACACCATAAACTTAATAGCATGCTACATGTATGCATCTGTCAGGCCACTGTGTAACCTTGGTCTGTTTTGATGTATACACAAGTAATAATCTATTGCTAATGACATTAGCAGTGTATGTTGAAGAGAAGTGGACAGCATCCCATAGGCTGATGTAGAATGATCTAACTAACATTACACACACATACACACACACCCACACGCACACAAGCACACACACACATACACACACACACACACACACACACACATACACACACACACACACACACACACACACACACACACACACACACACACACACACACACACACACTCACACACACATACCATGTTGGCTGCAGTGAAAATATGACTCCTCCCTATGTAAGTTTACAGACTACAGAATGTAGAACTTGTCAGACATGCCACAGTCTGACATTAACATTACTTTAGATAATCTCATGGTAGATGACAGCAGAGGGCCTTGTGGAGAACAAGAGTTTGTAGGTCTGCATCACCTGCAAGGCCCAGAACAGTGCAAAACCATGCCAGCTTGGAATTCGCACTTGTTCTGTAGTAAGATGCGCACACACAGAAACCAAGTGGGCTGGAATGAGATTAAAACCCCTCCCTGTCTAGTTTTACAGATTACATAACACAGTATATAACGCACATGACATAGGTTTATAGGTTCATAGGCTGGTACTAGGCTAATGGCCCTAGGGCCTATACAAGCCTAGCCATAACAATTCCCTGGATATTTCTTCCCACAATATTTACTTCTCTGGACCCCTATCTAGCAGGGCAACTGACATGATCCCCGGGGTGAATTTCCTATCTCCCATCCAAACATCAAGGTTCCTTTTGAAGAGGGCCAATGAGGCGCTCTGCCTGACATGTATGGGCAGTCTTTTCCAGAGTATGGGGAGTCTCTGGGTCAGCAACCTATCCCTCCAGCATGTTTTGTTCATTGTGATGATAAGGTTTAGATCCCTGGAGCATGTGGCTCTGAGGGATTGGGATTTCTTTAAGTGGAGCATGTCCAACAGCTCAGGGTTTGACATGGCCTTGTATGTTAAGCAGAGATTGCCTCTGAGTAGACGATATGCCACAGAGTATAGCTGGAGGTTTTTTAGATGGTCAACATATGGTATCTGCTTTAGGCCTGTGATTCTTTTAGTGAGGTATTTCTGTGGCCTTTCCAGCTGTTGCAGATGTCTTGTAAGGTACATACCAAACGGGGCATTATACTCTATCATGGGTCTAATGATTGATGAGTACAGTGAGACAATGACCTCCTTTTTTCTGGATGAAAAGCCCTTGGTGATGAGGTGTACCACATAGAAGGACTTCCTGACTTTTGTGGTGATGTGGTTATCGAAAGTGAGACCACTGTCCACCAGTGTCCCTAAATGTCTCATCAC